>NC_052136.2:13706821-14006822 GCF_016086655.4 Lepeophtheirus salmonis | reverse complement strand
ATAAAAATATAATAAATAAAAAAGACAAATTAAAGAGACTCTAAGGCAGTGGTTCGAAATCTTTTTACTCTCTACTACCCAATTTCAGAAGCATTTTATATTGACATACATATTTAATTCACGTTTTTGTTTGAAAAATATATTTATACTTTTTATCTACATAGATGGCATTTTATACTAGACCTCATTCCCATGCCTCCTACGCACACAAAACCAATCTAAATTGTTCCACAAGTTCAGAACCAGAATTCTAACGACAGAGATGGAGAAATACATATATAACATCCTTAATTCTTATTCGTTTTAAATGATTTACTCTGCTAATTTAATGCAGTGGGTGTCCACCAGGTTGCCTTGGAGCTCTTGTCCTCCCCAGTCAGAGTCCGTGAGCAGGGTCTAATGTTAATATTTTATGTGGACATTTTTTGTTTAATATTCAAATGACCTTTCTAAAAAAAAGAAAATATTATTTAGTCATTTTTTTAGATGAATCCCTATTTCTTATAATCAAGTACGTGTCCGAGACAAATACCCGGAGGTGCTTTCTGATATGGAAAATGTGGTCAACCACCCAGAGCGGCATTAGTTAAGGGACGGCATGAGCACCCACAAAAAAGTATTTGTTTTAGTTATTCCTTTGGTTTTTTTATTACTCATTTACAAGATTTTTTCTTCATTTTACTGCGTGTCTGGGATTTTAATAAATAAGTATTTTGATTTTTTTTGCTAATCTGCCTTTTTTTGGGAGGGATGGGGGGGATGATGAGTTTGTCTAGGGTGACATAACAATTAGGGCCACCATTGCAAATACCCTTAATGCCTATCCCCTAAAAATAACCCTGTGTGTCGTCAGGGGAGCTATTGTATACGTAATAAAGCAAGTATTCGGTTCACTATCTTGTGAATATAAGTATATAGCAAGAAATTAAAAAATTCAATAGCACTACACAGAGATAAAAAGGTTGGGAATCTAATGTATCACATCATGTGCAGAGAATGGGTTAATCTTTGTTGATAAAGATTACAGTTTTTTATCCTGTAATGGAAAGTCCTTATCTGTAGTCAATGGTATTTTATTTTGTGATTGAGATTACATGAAGGGGTGAAGATAATTTGAGTATTACATATATTTCGTTTAGTTATTAATATGTCAATGGGGGTTTTCTCGCCTCTTTCCTAAGAGCCTCCTTAGAACAAATAATTAATTCATACCCCGAGCAAAGAAGGCTCAACCAGAGCCTGTAGATCCCGACTAGATCCTCCTTCTTCGTGTCCTGCCATGGTTGCGTCCAATTGAAAACTCTGCACAATTTCCAGGAGCTGATCCAAATTAAAATGCGTTACAGGCTCACCAGCATTCACAGTGAGGACGTCCGAAGCTGGAAGCCCTCCACTTCCTCCACTAGTAGGAGCAGAGGCAGATGTAACTGATGGATCCCCCCCACCCGGAGAGTCGAGGCGTGAGTTGTCTTGAAGGGGTACGGAGACAATGCCCCCTCCTGGTAGAGCCATTTGTACCCAAGGATAGGAAGGGGGTGGTGGGAGAGGAGGATCCTCTCCGCCTGTATCAGAGCTTAGAAGGCTTTCATCCACCTGAAACAAAAATATATAATAATGAGGCAACAATAAAGAAAATAATAACAAGACAATATAATTATAAGAGTTAAAGAAGAAGGAAGAGTTTTTAATTAATTAGGAACATCTTATTATTATATTTTTTTTTTTTGTTAGGGCACCTAGCTCAATTTCTTTCTTTATTACTTTGTACTTCTTCTCTTTTTCACTTCTCATCTTACATTTTTCCTTTTTTTTTTTTTTGCATGACTTTCTCCGACCTTGACTTAGGTTGAAGAAACAGTGTTGTACTCAACTACAGATTAGGTTTTTTTTATCATTATTGTTTAACATACAATGAATGCATTTGCATATTCTAAGATATAGAGAGAGGTAATTATATCAGCTAATTTTTTCTGGCTCAAAATTGTCAATTCTTTTGTAAGCATTGCATGATTTATGAAGAGTTAGAATTTAAGTATAATATGTGGATCTATAAATGAAAAAATAATCTTACTTCACTAAGGATTTTTAATCAAATAATTATGATATATGTATACCATATACTAGAATATAGTTATTCCGTTGTCTCTAGATCAGCATTTCTCAAAGTGAGTGCCGGGGCACATTGGGGTCCAACTGACGGTGAGTGATAGGGATTCTGCTAAAAAAATAATTAATTCAACTTTTTTTTTTTTAGAAATAAATCAAAGCGCATTTAATTTATAAATATATTTGAATACATAAAAACATTCGTTTTACATATAAAAAGGATACAAATTTATCATTCATTATCGATAAATAAATAAAATCAACTGTAAAAATCTGTCTTAAGTATCCATCGACCATAATAATTATGTCTGTAGACCACCAGGGTCAGCATGACTGTAGTGCGCAGAATATTCTATTGCTTCAACATTTAACAGTGGAAATACATTTGATTTCACTAAGAACACGGAACAAACAACAGCATCATGGATCGTTGTCTAAAAAGAAAAACCCCTCAAAAACTGGACACGCTTAAGTATAAAATGGAGCCTCAGCCTACTTCGTCCACCAGCTCTGAGTTTGCACCTAAAATCGCAAGGTTAGATACTTGTTAGGCTAAAAACAGGACATGCAATGACAATTACTTCAAATTTGGCTTCATTAGTACTGGAGATGCAGCATGCATTTGTGGGAGAAACAAACTGCATGAAATTATCAAATCAAGGGAATCTGAGGGTTACCTTAAGATTTTATACACTTTTGAAAGGTGCTCTGAAGAAAAAAAATTTTACAATTTTGTTTTATACAGTTTTTAAAATTGAATAGATGATGTCCACCATTTTTCTACAATGAATAACCTGAACATCTGTATTTTAAAAACTGCTGATTTTTTATTTGTCTATCTTTAAATAATTTTTCATTAAGAGGTTTTAAAGGAATGAATATTTTATATAAAATAATGCAAAATTGAATTGAAACTATATTTTATTTTATAACTGTTGATAATTAGTTGATTAAATACATTGTTTTTGACGATTTGGCAAAGGTCTTATAATTTTTTTTTATTAAGAAGAAATCCTGCTTCATAACCCGATTGGGACGAGATATCCCAATTATTACTATTTTTTTTTTTTTTGCAAAACACCAGATCGGATCATACTAATTCTATCTCTTGAGTACTTTTATTTGTGGAGTTATTTGTGTTCCAAGAATTTGTGCAAATTTTAAATTATGAAAATAAATTGAAGAAATGGTTTTTTTTTGTATATTATAAATTAAAAACAAACGAATTTTCATCAATTGAAACTAATAAAAATTCAAAAGCGAAATTAAATTAGTTTAGTTGTATAAAATATCCTGTCAATCCATTTTTTGAAAAACATATGTTTTCGGCAGCAAATGCCCGTTCCTCACTACTCCAACGTATGATAGCAACGGACTCTACTTCAAAGAAAAACGACATCCCATAACTTATAAATTTGTTTCCCGGTAGACCGTTCAAAAACAACTTCCTGTAATAAAGAAACCCTAATATGAGATACATATTTATAAATTGGAGAAGTCTTATTTTTTTTCTGTTCAAAATTGTTTTTGTGTTGACTAATTACATATATATGTGTGTATATGATAATGTTTTGGACGATTACAAGGGCCCTGCACTAATAGTCAAAAGCAAATGTAAAAAAAGGTATGTAATAGCTTTTATTATTATTATTACTACTGTTTTGCCTCTTGTTATGGGATATTATTCCTTCAGTAGAAGCCCATTAGAGAAGAAAAAAAAAAAGAAAATACTTTATTCTATTTATTTTTCTTCTTTTCAAACAAAGATCCTCTTAAGACACCAATTCCATATCCCATATCAGGACAGAGAAGAATTACTTTCTTCCTCTTGGTACACTTTTCGCAGATGGGGCTCTTCCTGGAAGGAGGAGGCCTTTCAAGTACAAACGATGAGTCTATCAATAGGGGTAATACGATTTGGAAGACGGCCAAATGAATAAAATGGGGGAAAAAAGGAGAAGCCTTGGCTTGATACTACCTACAAATATGTAAAATTGTTAAGGCCCTTAGTCAAAATCCCCCTTCTAAAAAAATCGTGAAAGGAAGAACAATAGACAAGTGGTTTCTTTACCCTTTTCTACATTTGTGATGATTCAACGCCTCGACAGGAATTTTGACATCACTAGTGTTATAAAGTTAAAAAGTAAGTACAGTGTGTACGGAAATTAGAGTAATTGGATATATATTTGTCTCTAGCTGAAGAGTTGTGAAGGCCTTTATTTACAAGGGATGTGAAAAAACCTTTATCGATTAAAACACTTTGTCCAGTCGAAATTAACACATTCCTTTAGTGATTAACAACAAGGCCTAAGATGACGCCAAAAAAATAGAGGGTACGAAAACATATTTTCGAAAAGTCTATTTAAAAAAAAAAAAAATCAAGGAGTTTGAGAAGCACTGACTCAGGAGTTAATACCTTTTAGTAAGGAAAGTTAGAAATATCTGGTTTGTAGTCTTCAACCAGTAATGAAGCAGATAGTATGACAAGCCTTATGCATTAACCGGAAAGCTCAAATTGCTAGAAACGTACATTAAAATTAATTTAAAAAAAAAAGACAATCGATAATTTTTACAAAAAAAAAAAGAAAAGTCTTTTTGCTCGTCATTAAGAACTGCTTCAGACTGTCAATGTGGTGGGGAAGTTTCTGATTATATATGACCTTAAACCTTGAGGGACCTTATTTTGATTTCCAATAAAGAGGATACTTGGCTCGATCAATGTGATTTTAAAAAAAATTAGTATATTCAATAAACTAGGTATTAATCCAATAATATTTCACATCTGGATAAAACTCATACAGCCATATATTTCGTGACTTGATAAAAAAGTTCTAAGGCACCCTAGACAAACAGTAAAAATATGTCATGTCAATGCAATTGAGGATTGTCAGCCATCATACATAGTCCCCAATTAACGGAAACCTTGTTATATCACTCTTATATTTTACATTATATTGCTCATTAGGTTAATACATCGTCAATATTTTTCGTTCATTTCTAAGAACAAAAATGGTTTCCTTTTTGGGAATTTTTGATTTTTTTAAATCGATATTTGGTAACTTTTGTTAAAAATTGATAACTTAAAAAAAAATCAAAATGAACTCGCCAATTAATCTCTGGTACTGTTCTTGCTAATGTTTATTTAAAAAAATGAATTAAATGATTAAAATCTTACTATCAACTATTTGCTTACTCCAACTATATAATGAGAGTTGTACTTTTAGTACTTTTTCGATGAGGCAAAACGTTTGCGACACCCAAAGTTCATAAGTAGGGATGCAACTTTTTTAGAAAAAAAAGAAAAGGTGGAACAAAACTTGTGGTACTATCGATTTGAAGACCTTTGTTCTCATCAGCTGCCTCATATATTATTGAGGGGCATAAAAATGAAAAGTATTCTAATTTGGATGTATTTCAACATTTATAATAACAAGATTGCAATATTTTAATCTTATTACAAAATATACATATATTATAATTTTGTTATGTATATAAAAGAAAAATAAATTAATTAAAGTAGTTGAGATATATTTCATTTTTATTTTTGAGGTACATGTTCTCAGAACAACAATCTAACAAGTAATCAACGGAATGTAAGAAAAATAACAATATCACCAACCGTTTCATCTTATTTAATATTGTAACTATGTTTTTTTTCTACAAAAGGTGTACCCATAGTCGTAAGTAAGTAATTTGCATAGTTTTTTTCCGGAGGACTCTCAAAATGGAACCTATTCTGGACCAATATATGTATTAATCTCTTAGATTTAATTTGATCATATAAATGTATAATTTCAAATTAAATTATTTCTAGAAGTTTAATGGTTCTCAAGCTAAAAAATCTTGTGTAATATTCATTTTTATAAAGGATTATTGTTATAATGTATTTTTACCTAAAAAAACAATGGGTTAACTAAACCATTGATTGTATTAATGAAACAAAAAAATAATGATGAAACTAATTTACGTACTATAATTTGAAAATGGACGATACTACAATATAAGTATTACAGTATTACCACGTTCATTTTAGGTTTATTTTGTTTTTACATACAGTCAGGACATGTTTTATGTATCACTAGTAATGTTGAATCAGTTTAAAAAAAAGTAAAGAGACTGCGATCCCCTCAGTACAGTTCTAATAAAATTTGTCTGTCATAGGACCGATTCTTATTGGTCTTTTATGGTAAGTACAACAGTTGAGATGACTTTCAGCTGTTCAACATAACTTGTTTGAAGAGACAAGGTAGCTGAAGTTTAGTTTACAGTAAGCTATAACCTATTATTATGTTAAAAAAAATTTGAGCGTTTTTCGGTGGATGTCTTTAGTGAGCTATATCGAATTCATTGCATCAAGAAGAGCTTAATGTATATTTAAAGGTTAAACAAACAGACAAACAAGTTCATTTATAATTTTGTGCTTTGTGAAGGAAGTTGGATGTTAGATTGTTCCAAAATGAAAGTAAAAAAAAGACTGTTTCTATACCCAATACAATATCCAATGGAACAGCAAAGTGGTTATTCCAACGATTCCGTTCTGGTAATATGGACGTCGAAAATGTTGATCAAATAATGGAAATCATTGAGTTAGACCGGGATGTGAGCACTTATTCCACTACCCGGGAGCCCAAGATTGGCCAGAAAACCCTTTGGAACCATCTACATCGGTTAATTCTAACTACGTTAATTTTATTGTCAAAATAAAGCGGGAAGAAGCTCAAAATTTTTAATTCACGTTTTAGTTATTATTTATTATTGTCTTCATTTTCTATTAATCAATGATAGATATTAGTGAAGAATAGCTATATAGAATGCTAGGACTCTAGGATTGCAAGACCGAAATATCGGTCCTTAGTACCGTTGAATGGTAAAAATGATTCGACCGATAAAACAATAAAGACTGCAAGGCGGGATTATACAGTATGTATTAGGACTGAGCCAACACTAATCACTGTTAATATTATATAGGTGACAGTTGTCCAATAATTTCAGGGACACGTTTAATACGGTTTTTTTTCTGTTACGAAATTCTTGCGTGGGAAATAAATATAGCCGATTGGGTTGGTGATACGTTTAAATTAGGTGACTGTTAAACCAGGTTTGACTGTATATATTTATAATCAGCTAAAGTTTTCATTAAATTCTTAATGCTTTCTTTATATATATGGAAGTGAGCAGAAAAGAGAGAAAGTTAAGAATGTGTCTAAGGTTATAATATCATCATCATCACCCACCACCATCAAATACAACAACAACAAGAGAGGCCTTTGTAATAATAATTTATCTTGTCAAGACAGAATGATGCTAGGAGTTGTTAGAGTGCTCCAAGGTGAAATTCCTATTTTCTTTAGTAAGCCGTGTTTTTTTTCTTTCTTCGTATCTTCATTTTATTTTTGAATAACAACAAGAGGTGGAGAAGAAGAAGAAGTAAGCAAAAATATTATTATATTTTAGGAAAAAGTCATTTATTAAACGCAAGTGTTAATAATTGATGATATACACACATATAGGTAAACAACCATACAAAGAGAGAGAGAGAGATAAGTAAAGCAGAAGAATAATTCTTTAACAGAGAGGGACTCTCTCCTCTTTCATGACTATTTATAATAAAATGACATTTATTTTCAATATCTTCATTCATAGATATAACTTTTTTGTTTCCCCTATACATATCTATGTATTTATTACGTACCAGCGCCCTCTATAAACGTGGAAGATGATCCATGTAAATCAGATAATCCTAGGATATCTCGCTTTTCTTTTTTATACGTATATACATATTTTTTCTTCCTCCCAAGAAACTTTAAAAATAAATATTATATAGTTATACACATCCCAGTTTTTTCAAAAAATAAATAAAACAGAAAGAAAGCTTTGGGCCCAATAGAAGTTATATATACGCTTGTATTTAGGTATATAGTACATGTATGTATTTGTATATGCCTTTCCCACAATTCTTTCAGAAAAGACTCATTTCTTAGCTTTACCTTTCGTCAAAAACCATTATCATTTGCCTATCTTCAAAACATCATCAATAACTCTTTAATGACATCTGTCCAAAATGATAATATCCCTACAATTAAATAGAGAGGAGTCAAACAGTTAGAAATAATAATGACGTGATGGATAACTAACTGCTACTTTCGGGTCTTTTTCCTATATATTTTGGAGAAATGGTGTAGAGATTTTATCATGATGTTACGACGGTTTTCTGAGAAGTTTCCAACTTCAACGTGTAAATAAAAGCTAGTCACATCTACCTAGCATCTTTTGAGAGTTACTCACCAAAGTTTCAGCCATTTTGGATTTACAGTTTTATGTAACAGTCCTTTGAGTCAGTTGATATGAGTCTCTTTGTGGGAATGGACAAAGTCAAGTATTGACCTGCCATTTTTTTCCAAAGTGTAACTTTAAAATATATTAAAACAATAGGAGACATACAAATGGTTGTTGTATTAAAATTTAATCCATTTAAGTCAATCCAACTCGGAATAATTGATCTCAAAGACTGTCTTGTAAACAGTTATTTTGCAGAGAAAAACATCGAGCACTATTTGGACGGGTTATAGAGATTTCGGGGAAAAGTGTGTAAAATGTTAAAAAATAAAAATTAAGAAAAAAATTCTTGTAGCTTTGGTAAGTCAAAAACTTTTCAGACAACCCTCGTATGCAAGGATGGGACGTGAGGAGAAGGAGAAGCCAGACTTATGCTGTACTATTGAATGAAAAACATTGTTAGAGCTTTTAAAAAATGCTGAATAAATGTGAAATAATTATAATAAATTCAGTTAAGAACATTTTTATTGTAGAGAAGTGGCTTTTAACCAGATATAATTCCATCCCGAGAAGAAGGGGGATAGAGGTCTCTTATAAAAAGTCATCTTTGTTGAAAAAAAAAACAACACAATAACATACATAATTATTTATTTAAGAATTTCATTTTTTGAAGAAAAAGGTCATTAAATTTCTGAGCTGCCCTAAAAATATATCAGGTTGGGGGTGGGGGGGGGGGATGACTTTATTTAAACTCTGAAACTGGTTAACTTAGTTAACTAAGAAACTGGTTAGACTAAATTTCAAAAAATATATGCTAAAAGCTAATTTTTTGGAAAGTCATATATCTAAAAATGTCTCGCTTAATATGCATCTAATTTACATTTTTGACATAAATATGCTTTAATTAATCTTAAGACGAATTTTGATCATGATTAAGTAAATTTGATTAATATATTTTATTTTGCTAATTTTTGAGTCCATATCTCTGAAATTAATTAACGAATTGATCTCTAATTTTCATTGTGTTCATAACTAAGTTTGACATTGAATCACTTAGATGCATTTAATTATACTTATTCATTTTTATTTGATGTTTCTATCATAGCATTGCTTAACGTCAAATCAATATGACAATGAAAAGGTTTTAGTAAAAAAAGTATTAAACAGATTCCCAATTAAATTTTTTTTATTTACTTTAAGTGCTTTTTAATTCAATACTTTTTTTTTTACAGTTCTAACCATTATTAACATACCATCATTTGTTAATGCATTTCTAACAAACTTTGCAAAAAAGGTAGATCGGATTTTTTTATTTTATTTTTTAAAAGCAGTGGTTCTTAATCTGGAGAGGGGGATTAACATATTGTCAAAAACGTTGATTATAAATCATTTTATCCATATAAAAGAAAAAAATATTTTTTAATTCAGTATTGATTTTTTTTCGAGAAGGGTGGTAAAAATTTAAGAATCCATTTTTTAAAGGAAAATGTTTTCAACAATAATATAATTTAAAAAAAAAAAAAAAAAAAAAAAACTACCAGTCGTTTTGATTTTGGATGTGGTTTTCAATTGTACATGGACGTCATATTTTCTCTTTCTATCTCAAAATTGGAGACAACGTATGCAGAAGGTTGAAATTCAATCATTACAACCTTTTAATAAAAGAAAAAAAAAACTAAGTGAAGCAACGCGAATTATATATTATTGGAGATCGTGAGAGACGCATGCTACGACTCTTTTACATGATATTCCTGAAAGTAATTATATTGTACAAATCCGAGGGTGTCAGAAAAGTTTCCGACCTCAACGTGAGCACTCGTTTATAAAAGCTAGTCTCATCCATCTAGCATCTGTATCAGCAAAGTTTCAGCCATTTTGAACGTGCAGTTTTTATGTAAATGTTGTTTTAGTGAGTTGATGTGAATGTTTTTGTGAAAATGGATTGCAAGTTGATAAGACGAAAATCCCAACCATCCAACCTACTCACCAGATCTACCCCCTTTTTTTTGTTCCCTTATCTAAAAAGTGTCGCTCAGAAGACAAAGATTTTGGTAAATGAAGAGGCAGTCACATTTGTCAACAACTATTTTGACAAGAAAAAACGCTAACTATTATTTGGACAGGCTACAGAGATGGACCATCGCTGGAATAAGTTTGTAGAGTTACAAGGAGACCTATGTTGAAAAATAAAAATTCAGGAAAAATGTCTTGTATCTTTGTTAGGTCGGAATCCTTATACTTTATATTGTATTGCATATATTTAATAAATGCATGAAAGAGCTTTAATACATTGCTTGATGAATAAAAGCCAATGAGAAGCGTTCTACTCCATCCCTCAGCTCACGGAACGACTTTGAGTCCCCCCTAGTACTTAATAAGATCCAATTTGTTGACTTCCCTTCCATTTATCAGAGGGTATTGACCTCAGAGAGTAATATGCATAATTGACATACCTCTGCTTATTATTAAAAAGGAGCGATTATTGAATTTATGTATCCAATTTCAAGATATAAAGGAAAAATATGTAGTGTCGGCAAAATTATTCACCATACTCTTTATTTGAATGAAAAAATTATAAAACTGCAATAATTTTATACAAAAGTTATATTTCTAGCTATTTAGGTAAATACCTCAGGTCATCTCTTGACAATGTGAAGGAGGGAAGAGAGAAGAAAAGTAAGATTCTTGTTGCCTGTCAAAAACAATTTGCACCCCTGTTTCTGCTTATAATGGATGCCTCTCATTTTCTAACATCATCATCATTTAAATACACACACGATGGCATTTGAACGATCTTGACATTTTGCTTATAAGGTAAGTTACATATCAATATTTTATCTCATTTAGAGGGCGTTGGATGTTTCAAAATAAGGGTGAGTAGTAGGTAAATGATTATTAAAAATTGACGTATTCAGCTATATACGTTTTGATTTAAAGGTTCAACAACAAATTGCATACAATGCACGTTTGTGTTAGTAGACACGAAACATTTATGTAGTATCATGTTTTATATTAAAACTTGTAATGAGTAAATAATTATCTTGTTAATGGATTTATTTAAAAATATATCGGGTTTTAAGATGTGTTGAATGTACTGGAGATTTTGTTGTCTGATTTGATGGGAGATTTCAAATCGAGAGGTATCAAATGTGACTGGCATCCGTATCCAGAGACCGTGCAAAAGATTTGTAATCCTCTTCTGATCCCATATCCGTCATCAGCCAAAAAAGAAATGACGAGAAAAGTCAGGACATGCAAATTCTAGTCATATCATATCAATCGATCATATCCAGTTTTCAGATTTATAATTTTTACAAAATAGTAAACCTTGTTAAAGAGATCACTTACACTAAGCCGTCGTTTTTAAAGTTTTTCTTGCCTGAATACAAAATAAAGGGATTGACTATTTTATACTTGTATAACGGATTAAAGCAGTCCTCCTCAAACTGGGAGGAAATGTCATAATTATATATCTTTATTGGATTCAAAAATATGAAAAAAGGATCTCAATGGTAATTCCACCTCATTTGTACCATAATGTATCATAATCACGGATATAGTTTACGATAATATAACATTGGTGATATACATTACTTTCTATCCTGCCCCGTAACATGCTTAAAATTACTAGATTTTGTGTGGTTTTATAACTGTACAATTTTAGTATACAAGTCTTAAATATATGCTTTATGAAATTAATATGTATAAACATTTTGTGCTTCATTGAATAATATTTGAGAGAGGTTATTCATATGATCCTCAAGTGAAAGCGTAGTTTAATTTCAGGGTCTTTTGATTTTTAATTTGGTTAACTTTATATGTTCATATGTTCCAATATGAATCTAAGAACTTAGAACTCTTCATATGTTTTTTTTTTCAAGAAAGGAAAGGATTAAATTCGCCAATGTTATCTGAGAAGAACATTCGCATAACATGTATACAAAAGTTTGAGAAGAACTGAAGAAGTGTATCGGTGATGAATGGTTGAAATATTGTTTTGTTATTGTAAATGTGGCTTGCCATGTTCTTTTACCTGGATATGATCTGTAGGTAGATATCTATATATATCGAGCATGTCCATATATAATCAATTTAAAAAGGACAATGGCCTTTTTTATTTTCTTATCCCTTTTTTATTTTGATGCATCACTATAAAAATTCAATCTACATGCATAGACTACATATGTATGTATATACTTAAGTCTACCCCGTTGTTCCTTTATTGTTATTGTTTTGACATGTACAATTTTTTTAATGCAAATACAATTATCCTTAAATTCCTTTCATGACGTCATAATATATACAGGGTGTAGCGGGTCGTGCAAGTAAGCTTCGTTATATTTTTTCTCACATAATAAGACTGCGTATGCTACAATAATTTTGTGGGAGTCTGCAGGATTATAATCTAGGGGGCGGGTGGGTGGCTTGGTTTCCTTGAATAAAAGAAAAAAAAATTTAAAAAACTTCAAAACTCAATAGTTATTCACAAAAAATTAAATTTTTGGAAAAAAAAATCCAAAATTAAATTTAAAAAAAAAAAAATCCAAAATGAATAAGTTTTTGCAGAAATTAAAATATTCAGGCAAATAAATTTAAAAATGACATCTCAAATATTACATTTTTTGTAATTTTTTTTTCTTCTAAAATCCATAGTTATTCACAAAAATATTATTTTTTTTTTCTCTAAAATCCATAGTTATTCACAAAAATATTATTTTTTTTTTTTAGAAAAGAACGATAAGACCCAAAGCTTTTTACAAAAAAATAAGTTTTTTTGTTTAGAAAAATTCAAAACTCCATAGTTACTTAAAAAAATTTCAATTATTCAATTTTTTGTTCTAGTGCAAAATTTACTAAAATGAAGAAAAAAAATACTAGTAAAAAGTTAAAATTTCTTAATAAGGGCGAGCTACAGCCCCTCTAAACCACACCCTGTAAATGCCCCTGAATTTGATTATGTTTCCCTTTGACATAAAGTCCGGTATCATCTCTTTTTATCTATATTAAATCCAAAACATTTAGAGATTATTATCATGTTGCAAGGACAACAAGGCAACATTTCAACTTTGCTTGACGCCTGAATGTACCAAGAATCAGCTATTGCAGCCAAATATAGCTGAAAGGTAACCGTCTAATGTATCAAAGAGCACGTGGATAAAGGCGAGGATCTGGAAGAAGCCTCCAAGAGTGGTCTTTGAAGAAAATTGACTATTAAAGCAGTAAACATAGCCTTTAAAAAGCAGCCAGATCTCTACATAATGGTGATAGTCATGTACGTCAATATTTTCAAGGTCCACTTTGGCAAGGTACATCGAAGAGGCTGGTGTTGGTTTCTCAACCAGCCCAAAAAGTAACGAGCCTGACAGCAGAAATGGTGAAAAATGGTATAGATCGTGCTAAATTCCTCATCAATGAGAACATTTAGGGTCTCCAATCACCATATTTAAATTCCATGAATGATGGTATCTGGTGTCAAGTATAGTCCCAGGCCTGGAGAATCTGAAACCTAAATGCTCAGAGCTTAAAGGACTCATCTGTCTATGAATAGTAGGCTGATATATCAAGGCCTTATATCAAAAGCATCTGTAACAAATTCAACCGCCGCCTGGAAGCTGTAATTGCTGCCTACGGTTATCATATTCAAGATCAATTATCCATAATATCATTAATAAATATTATTTTCATAAAATTATTATGATATTTAATGTATACAAAATTAAGCATGATTGTTTAATTCGTGCATTTTAGTCTGAAAGCTTTTCTATAGCACAGTATGTTCGGTTTGATAACTGCAAATTTAAAGACTAATGCCTTACTTAATATGCGTATCACAATTAAATTTGAAAGGCAATAATATGGATATATTTCAAGCATTGTTTTTTATCTAGATTAATATAAATATAAGCTTAGACCATCATGTAATCGGCGTATGAGTCGTACAAACTTCTAGGTAAGGCAGACAGATTATGACAAAACATGCAACCAATCATATTCTATGATGCCACTATTAAAAAGCGTAGTGGAAGTCAAACATCAGTCGTACATGCGTAATAATATCACCTTGTATTTCTATTAACTTTGTTTTATTATATATTATGTTCTTCATTAGCCTTGATCACAGCCTCGACTCTGTGTATAAGCCTGGCACAAGCCTCATTATAAGATATTTGATATCACCATCACAAATAAACTGTCAGAATTTCTTTTAGAGTTGTCTTCTTGTATTTGAGATGCATCGGGAGTTTGTTGGACCTTTCCAGCCTTTTTTTCCTTTAAGGTTGTCTGGGAGAGTTTTGGAGAACTGACTAAGGATTTCAGAACACGATCCTCATGGTAATCTTTTCTGATTGGCTCCCAGATATATATTAACATCAGTAGCATGTCGTACTGATGAGATCATTATTGATCTTACCATCTAAGATACTGATGAAGTTAGGATTTTTCTTCCTTTCATGCCAACCACTTTTTTGGATCCTCTCAGTTCCTAATCCTTCATTTTTTGATTTGTAGTATGCACCAAATAGAGCAGACATCATGTATTCCATCAATCTTACCAAAGTGTTGTGACCCCAAATGTGTGTCAAAAAGAGAGCATTGATATCTTGCCTTTAAAGAATATTGAATGTATAACAGATTTTCCAGATTTTTTACCATTTTGTCACCAAAATGAAACAGTTTAACTGGACATTTTAGCGTACAAACTCTCTACACTATACACTAAGGACTTTGTCCATAACAGTTATATATTTAAATCAGAGGGGCATTGACAGGTTAATTCCCCCCTTCTTTTTTTTGTATATGTGTGAAGGGGGGGGGGCATGTTCTTTTAAAGTAAAATGAAAAATTCTAATATATTTATGTATAAGAAATGAAAACTAGGATAGAAACACTTTAAATCTTAATCCATATATCAAAATAAAACTTGGGGAACGAGGTAATTTATTATTCAATAAAAATCTTGTTTATTTGAATGAAAATTAGTTGACATTTTTCTGATGAGAAAAACAACAACGATAAAAAACCAAGAGCAATTTTTAATTTTCCTAATGGAAAATTTCCCTTTAATACTCTTCACGATCACTCAACCTCCCTATTTCCTAAATAATCCCTTTCCTTAATTTTACATATTTTATAAAGATTATTCTTTGTTGTATTCCTTAATTACAGATATATATATCTGTGTATCTAGTTAGGCAGAGAAAATTGATTAGAATCAATTTCCCCGAATAAAATGTGGAAATCCATGAGTAATTTTAACTTAATAATTAGTGAAACTCCCTCTTTTTTTTAATTAATGGCAACTTTACTCTTGAAGTAGCTTATTTCCCTCCATATTTGTTCATAAATATTCTAATCTAAGTATGAAATGAATAATTAATTCATTTGCATCTTTTAATGACCGTTTTGCAAATATTAATAAGGTAGTAGTATTCTATTTACACATGAAAAAAAAGAAGACTATGTGTACATACAAATAATACCTTTTGATGTTTTCAAATATTTATTAAATTAGGGAATATTTGCTTTAAGAATACCTTTTGACATCCAACTCAAAAGGATGGGGGTATTGCAAATGGTTCCCAAACATTTTAATTATCAGACAGAGGAAGAAAAATAAACCATCATACAAAATATATATTGATGTCAATTAGATCCTGATGTCGTCAAACGGGGATTGACGATTAATTCTAGCGTTTTCTATGGGTAAAAATTAGTGATGGGACGACTCCAAAAAAGATCTCGATCTTTGTGTGGTTCTATTAAAAATTCCTGATACCGATTCCAATTCTTTTATATTTTAAATAATAGTAAAAAAATACCATTTTGCTATCAGGAGCGTCCACAGGATTATATTGTGGGGGAGGGGTTTAAAATATTGACATGAAATATGAGAGTTCTACGATGACGTAGAGGTAATAATACGCCATTTTTGAATTACTACAATTTGGTACTCCCTCCTCGTAGTTTAATTCATATATACACAATCCAATATTTCGTAGACATATTCTTGTCAATCATAGACATTGTATTCAAATTTTTGGGATGAGTTAAGATACCATTGAATTTTAGCTGTAGCTTAGCACCTTTTTTAAATTTTTTAAATGAAATTGACGGATATAATCTACACTCAATTTGGAAAAAATTCATTTTATTTTTATTTTGTCTTGATTCAAGTAACCGCTCTGTTTAGCTGGCCATAACGTTTTTTAGCATCCCATTCCGTACTAAACAATGGCATGGGTATGAATGACTTCGTTGTCGATCATCAATTCTACTCCAACAAGAACTTATACTTATAATCAATGGTGTCCGCAGGGTGGACTGGATGGGCTGTAGCCACCCTCCCAAAAAGTAAGGAATATTTGCTTTTTACTTGATTTTTTTTGGTCAGGATGAAAATTCACGAAAATAGCGGAATTTTTTTTTTAAAGATTTCTTTTGTTATAAAAGGAGATTCGGGAAAAATGATGGAAGAGAGGATACTACATTTAATATTTAATTTTTTTTGGCGAAAAATTTACTTTCATATGAATAACTCTAGGTTTTTGATTTTTTTCAAAATTTTATTTCATGTTAAACCCTGTAGATTTTTAAAATTTTTGTAAATAGATATGAATTTTAAAATATTTACAAAAATGGATTTTTGGATTTTTTTTTTCAAAAAATTTAATATTTGAAATATTTTTTCCAAAAAATTTAATTTTTGAATTTTTTTTTTCCATTTTTTGTGAATAACTATACATTTCTGATTTTTCTTTCATTGTTTTTTTTTCAAAAACTGTCAAAAACTAAGGCCCTGATAACTCCCCACTCAATCTTTGTTGTTTCTCGTTCATAAGCACATTACAAAGATACAAAGATGATCACTCCTCAATAATTAATGAATAATAATTAAAACGGCTTAGGTCATATTTTTTTACAACTTCAATACAATATTTATAAAAAAGCTCTCCGAGAAGAGAAATCAATTTGAAGAAATTATGGTATTACATTTCCCATATATATAAAAATATAAAATATATAAATTAATCTTTGCTATCGCATGTCATATGTGTCGAGGACAAAAAGTGTTAATTATATAGAATTAAGTTTGATATTAATATATTTTTAGAGCCTTTGGGGAGCAAAAAAACAACAACATTTATTATTTGATTTTTAGAAGGGTTTATTTATTTTTGCATTGGATAAATTACATACTAGTGGCAAGCAAGAAAACGAGCAAGCAACCATCTACACTTTAAACAAATATATAATTACTATTGTTTGAGTACGGTAGGAAATCCTACACCGATTTCAGACCGTTATAATTTTGCTAATTTAGTCCCAACTTTGGTATGGACTAGTATCATAGTAATATTAGGTCTACAAAAATATCGATCTTCATCCTGGTCCGGTCCGATCTAATTATATATTTTCCTTTTCCCTCAAAAAGACACTATAAAACCGTGGAATTTATTATAAGGCAGTATAAAAACCCCTTCAAGATAATGAAGTAATCACTTTTCTTTGGAGATTGTGGTAACTTTTTGGAATGACCACATTAAGACTTTTAAATGCAATATGAAAATAATTGACAAAACTTGAGCTAGTCTATATTATTATGTTATAGTTGTCATATTGAGGTTCATTCAAGCACCTTATTGAGGCCAAAGGGTGTCATATTGTGTAGAATATGAGTTTTATATTCATTGTTCTACAATATATCCAAATATCATGAGTTTAGCCAATTATAGGTGTACGATTATTACAGATCAGTAAAAAAAGTGGCCCTGAATAGGAAGTGATGGAAGAAATACAAACTAAATCGTAAGATGATGCAACCACTTGGGCCTACTTGATATAATTTAAATAAATAATAAATTCAATTAAATAGCATTTACATGGGCAGTTATTACCTTTCTTACATAACAAAAAAGATTTTGAATACCCATATTTTATATAATTTAAAGCAAGAAAGCTAAACTACCCTTATTTACTATTGAATTATAAATCGATGGTAATATTATAATTTTTACACTTACAAATCATAATTTTGAAGAAGAATATCGAAATGAAAGTTGATGATTTCCATTGTTTTTAAAAATATAGTACTGGAACTTGCTAGTTAATGTTTTTATATCTAGCACGGTGTTACCTGACTACTTAAATGTACACTCTTGTAAAATTTCGATTCCTTCGTCTAATTTGATAAGTCATGACTTATTATTTTTGATAAATAAACGAAGTTATATTAAACTGATGCTCCATTTCTAAAAGGACAGAAACACAATTTCTTGTTGATCCCTCGTAGTATATATATATATTGTCCATTTTATTATTTATATGAATAAATTTTGGCTATCATGTATAGAAATACGAATGTATAGCTATGCTTTTAATCAAATATTACTAAGCAATATTTTATATTAAATATGGAATAAAATGCTATGTAGGATTTATATATTTTAGAAATACATTATGTCAAAAAGTACAAGAAATTGTTATTTTAAATTGCCTGTGCTGAAGGGATTGAATAAAAAAATTGTAGGACGGCAACACTGTCTGTCATTATTATTCCAAGTTTGAAAGGGATCTGTAGACCAGTTTTCTTGTAACATCTAGATAAGTCTGTCTATCTCACTAGTGTTCCACGATTTTTACAATGATCGAAATATCGTTGATATTTGGGGTCTGATACATCATGAATTTATTCCAAAGGGAGAAATGGTAAATAACGAGTCCTATTTGGGGACGTTTGCGTGAGAAAATCCGTCAGAAACGGCCAGAATTATGGAAGAACAACTCGTACATTTTACACGACTATACCGCGTATTTACTTTTTTCTGATGAATATTTTCTATTGATTATATACGTATTGGGTATTTCAATTGCATATAGGACTCAAGCATACAGCGCCATCTAATGGATTATTTTGAATCACGTTGTTTACATGTCAAGCCACATTCAATTGATTTAAAAATAAAATATATATTTTTTCTTTTTAGGAACTGTTCACTATTTGTTAGTTAATGATGATGTCCATATTGACTTATACAACCATATAAAAAAACCAATTTGGCATATTTTGATATAATTAAATTTTATGCGATTTTTATTTTTATATTTTGACTATGGAATAATGCATCAAGTAGTTAAGCATTTCCGTGATTGAATATGAGGACATCACTGCCAAATGAATACTAATGAGGGGAGGAGCGGGTGTTTCTTTTTTTAAGTATGTAAATACTGATAAGGGATCATTTGATTGCTAAGTCTAAGTCCAGGATCTCCCCGCCCCCTTCCTCTATACATTCAACACTAAGTCAACTATGAAGAAAAAAAGAAAGAAAAAGATTTGAGATTTGACACTATAATTAAGTTTTTTCTGTGACTGTATCAAAAAAAAAAAAAAAAAAAAAAAGCCCAAATGAAATTTGCGATCAAATAGTTTAAAAAATTTCAAATGAGCAAAACACTACTCCAAACCAACAACTGATCCAAAATAGAAGATGTATTTTATTAGTCACCTAACCTATGGTATGAGGAGGGGGGAAACTCGAGCGTGACGAACTCAAACGGAATCTGGCTGAGGTCAGGTTTTGTTCCAATTCTAGTGCATGACCCTGTAAAATATACATGTTCATATAATAAATCTTGAGAGTCAGGGGCCCTGACCCGCTGCTCTCCCAAAACTCCACCTTCATCAATTGCCAACAGAGTCTACTTATAACTCCCTATGCTCAGTGTTACTCTCTGCGATTCATGAACACAGAGACGTGTATTTATTTCATCAAGGGTAAAATAATAATGATGGAAAACAAAAATGAAACAATGCTCATCTGCCAATTACAAAAGATATCGAACGCGAGCAAATGATTAGAAGTTACAGCTCTACGTACAATGTTCATCAATGTAATTAATTTGCTTGTGTTTAATTCAGTATTTGGAAAGGTATGTACTTACCTATGTTATAGTAAAATATGTTTGCTATCATCAAAGGATGAAGAATAAGAAAGTATAACTTATAACAAGAATAAACAAAAATAAATTGCCTGAACAATGAAACATACGAGAAGAAGGAGAAAACGGGGAGCAGAAGAAGAAACAGGGTCAATAAATCAAGTTGATTCTAAACTTTTATATGTGTATACAATATTATGTAGCTCGGATCTGACCCAATCTACATAACATTAAAACACACAATAGGAAACTTGAAAAGGATTTCTTCAAGACCCTTTCTTTTCGTAAGTAGTGTATGTACAATGGACATTGCGTATTGACAAAAGTTAGGAATTGGATATCGCAGGATACGCCTTTTAATTTGAAAATCTGTAAAATTATGTAACTCTTATTACAGTTTTTGTAGACCAAAATTATAAATAAGTATTATCTTATTTGGCCTAAATGAACAATGAAAGTAAATTTGATAATAATAAATTAGATACTGGGAATCAAAAAACAAGCTTTGAGTTGTAAAAATGAAGAAAAACATTAAAATAAATGTGCGTAATAGGTGATACCAAAAGAGAATATATATTTATTGAAAATATGTTTAGAAATAAAATACTCATACTATGAGAGAAGTTAAAGAAATGTTGTTAAGATAATTTTAAAGGAAACACATCAAAACTTCATTTTTTCCCGACATTTTACATATCCATGAGGTATCTTTTTAAATTTAATCGTTATTTTCTGATTTAGAAGAATAAAATCCAAAATAAAATAAATTTTGTAATACCTAATTCCCAACTTTTGTCCTTTCGGCACATTCTAATGTACATTGTACCCATAGGAAAATGTTGCACGGCCCTACCTATATTGTATAACACAACCTTTCCTCCAAAACAAAATGGAAAAATGGCCCAAAATCTGTTGGTATCTAGCCAATCCTTCCCAACTACATTACTATTATTCAATAATTGTTTACAACACTTTAATAAGAGCTAATTCGAAGTTCTCCAAATCATGTCCGCTTAGAAATGAACAAAGACTGATCAAAGAACACGTTGCAGGACCTTCCTTGCTCCTGGAGACTTCACTGGTAACGTCAGCCTTGGAGTATAATTATTCAAAGAGGTTGCTATTGCTATTTGTGGTGTCATCCTTTTGACCAAACTCTCGTTTTTCCTAGTACGAAAAGGTTTCTGGGGACATAAGATTGTTTAGATTTATACAGTACCTGCAAGATTATTTACAAAAGTGGGGCAATTTTGGTGCGTTTGATCCCTGCCCAACGTGGAGAGGGTATTGCGTCTACCCCAGTCCCATAACGTATATTAATGATAACAGGTATTGAAGGTCGTTCAACTTCAGCCTGTGGATGAGCAGGAAACTTAGGAAATTTCTCTAAGGCAATTTATGCTGAACATTGGCAAGATTCATGCCTATCTTACAATGGATTTATAGAGGAAAACTGTTTGAGAAGTCTCCTTATCAAGAGTTGACCAATTATTTTGCCAGAAATCATTGTCAAAGATTACTAAATTTCTGAGTATAGGATTTTTAATACATTAGTTTGAAATAATATATGATGATTACTACTTATTTTTCACTAGTTAAAAAAATTATAAAATCCCGAGTCAATTTTTGCCAAAATAATTGAAATATTTTATATGAATTAACTATTTTAATTTATAAAATACTTTTTTTATAGTTTCAATTCTATTTGTTTTTTATTATATATATATACTTTTTTTTGTAAAAGTTATGTGAATTGGCCAAAATACTTGCTTTGTTCTATTAAAATAAATGAGTTATGACATTCTTGTCTTATATTTTATGTTAGTAAACAAAGTATCAAAAAGTATTTTTGTATCGTGACAACATCAGTACAATAAAGCAGATCAACCAACTGAAATTTGCTCTAATGAAATGCCCATTTCCCCCTATTGTTTATTTTTTTTTGCAAATAGATCCTATCTTGCAAAAACGAAATGTATATTACTTTCTATATATATTGTTGTAGATTATAAAACCCAATTTCCATATACAATATACATATGACAAAATATAATAAAAATCCCCTCTTGAGAGAAAGCCTCTCCTCAACAGCAGCAGCACCCCCTCCACTTCCCCATAAAATATTCTTTTTATTTATATGGTATATCTTCCGATGAAGAACAAATAAAAATAGTAAGTAAACATGTTGTTATTCAATTATGTAAAGAGGTTTCGTGAATAACATTATAAGATTATTTTGTTCTTTGTTGTTATTTTTTGTCTTCCATTTTATTTTTTAGTGGATTTGAATGATTGTTTTTTTTACTTATTTATGTATGGAATTGTAGAACTTCTAAAATATAAAGATGATTGTAGATGAAGCGAGAGGGAGGGGGAAAAACAGCCTTCCATCACCAATTAATGTCGACATATTTAGGGGAGAACGAGACGAGTTCTTACCTACTTTTTCAATATTTAACCTATTTGTTGACTGATTTTGACAATTTTTTTAAAATTTTACTGATTGAAAATTGTAGGAAAAAATATCATTAATTTTTCTGCCCGATACATTTTAAGACATAAAATAGTTTGTATGCAAAATCCCCCTATAAGACTAATATTTAAATTAGTTTTGGGAAGAGTCTAGATAAGCTGCAAGCAACCCTGAGAGGAATGAAAGAAACACAAACCCTTTTCGGATATCAGGAGAACACATATATGTTGAATTAATCCGATGTCGATCCGCAATTTTACTCCAAGTTAGACAAGGACTCACTCATAACGCCTGCGGAAACCCCTTTTGTTTACTTTCCGCCTTTCATGTCTACACACAATAACGAATACTTTATTCTTGAATGTCCCCTTCTCAAGAATGAAAAAATAAGGATACAGCTTTAGAAAATATATGAGTTAACTTTAATAAATTGATATTATATTGTTATGTACACTTACAGACCCATTGGCAGTGATTCATAAAATATGTCCTGTTGGTATGTAAAAATAAAAGAGTCCCTAAATGAAAATGGTCATCCTGACAATTTGAATCATATTTGGAAGGAGAGCAGTTTAGCTGTCATGATGTTTTATTAAATCAGCTGCAAGCAGTGGAGAGAGGAAGGAAATAAACATTAATTTCACTCTGGATGTATCAAGAACATATATGCTTGAACTATCCTCAATTCTACTCCACGAAACTAACACTTATAACTGCCGAACAACCTCTTATTGCAACTCTACGATTTTTATGAGTACACACACTAGTTATGACTTGATACTTAGATATTTTGTGTTCCAGAAACAGCTTTAGAAAATTAAAAAACCTGTTCAATTTGCCAAATAGAAAAAGGGGCTTTCATATTCTAAGGCATATTTTATACACCTCTGATCCTCTCACACATAAACCATAATATGACAAGATGAATGTTACTATTTTCAAGCTGGAACCGGTTCAATCAAATTTTATCTAGATTGTTCTAGAACAACGCTGGACGGTTCCTCCCCATTTATAAATTAAAGTTGTTTGGTATAGCAGTACCAAATTACTGACGCATTTGAAGCAGTACTATATTGAATTTGTAGTAGAACCAGTTTGCGGCACTTGAGACAAGCAACCTGGGTATTGAGGATAACAAAGAGGGGATTTCTTCCTATTAAGCCGCCCGGCTAATCTTTTAAAAGAACTAAAATACATAGGGTTATCATTTAAAAAAAATGTTTCTCCCAAATATTGAACGTTTTCATCACTATTAAAAATCAATGATAAAGTATGGAGCTGTCGATTGTAAGCATTTACTCGCGGGAGGAATTTTTGGGTGATGACAGTCTCCATGTTTAATTATGTAAATTAGTTTTTGAATAATATTGTGTTTTTTTTTCTGGTAGATTTGATTTTTTTTGTATGTACTTCTATATGGAATTGTAGAGTTTATAAAGAATAACGATGATTGTTGATGAATAAAAAAAGAAAGGAGAATAACAGCCTTCAATCAAAGTTTTTGTAACCTGTCAAATCTCACATTTTTATTTTTTAAATATATATATATTTTTTTTAAATGTACTCTTTTTTTTTTTGACATTTATTTAGATTGACGTCCAATCATGAGTACTTTTCTTTATAATACTTTCGTTTTTTTAATCCCTTTTCTCATATAGGTATATATATATATATAATAGTTAAATGTAATTCCACTCTGTCGTAGAATAACTTGGTCGTGATTAAAGAATATATATATATATATGTATATACAGGTTGACGCATTGAAATTTTTCCTTTTGCACGTTTAAAGAAAAAGTTAAAATAATTCATGGATATTTAACAGAAGTAGAGAATTGGGACAAACAAATTGACTTGATGCCCTAATCAAACTACTCGAATATTGTTTTGTACTCCAAAACTATTTGATACTGAAGTGAATAAGAAGCTTGAACACAAGCTTCTTATATATTATAATTATGGATATAAAATGAGGACTCAATAAAAATATTGAAGAACAACTCGAATTGTATTCACAGTATCAGTAATTTATTAACTTTTTCAAAGTTTAAGCATCGACGAGGACGCATTTTCTCTAGCCAGAAGTGGAAGCACAAACATGCCTGGTAAATTTATGCAGATTAACTTACTCCCAATCATGTTCAATGGAGGTCTTGAGGGAGTCAATAGTGTGGTGGTGGACACAACCAACCTTCCTCTCGTTTATGCCCCAAAAATAATAATAATCGATGTGATTTAGTTCCATGAATGAGGGTTCTTGGTCTGTAAAGTCAAAATATAATTATAGGCATATTTTATAGGTGTTGGATAGGACACTATCCTGCTGCTAAATATAACTTCTATTCACAAAACTTTCTTTTATCATCCAGAATAAGATGACTTCTTCCAGATCCCTTATTTGGAGGTTGTCATTTACTTCCATCCACCGCTTGAGCGATTATCTCATCCAAAATTATCCCTTCCCAGATATCCTGATCTCTTTTTCGAAACTATATTTTTCCCCACCCCATTACGAGGTCAAATAAAACCAAATGCACTTGGATCAAAAGCTTTAAGTACATAATTTTTAATTATGTAATTTAATGATTATAAAAAGAATAAACAATAGTAAGAACCAATTTCTAAACATAATCACCCTGTTTTATTCCCATATCAAACTATTTTTTTTCACAAAAAATGTCAGTTGAAATATCAAAACGTCCTTTTCTAAATAATAAAATATGTACAAAATATGAAAATGTATGTCAATCAAGTCTTCTAATTATCAGAAACTAAGAAAAAAATAAATCAAAGCTTGGTGTCCTATAAATATATTTGCTACAAACTAAAGTTATATAAAATATAATCTAAGAAATGTCAAAGTAATCTTAGTTAATTTTCCATCTATTTCTTTTAGGATATCGGGAAGAAGAAATTAAGAAATATTGGATATGGAAAAGTGAGAGAAAAACAAAAACAGAGAGGCAAGGGATTAATGATTATATGTATTGTAGCCCCATTGATTGGTAAATCATTTTGCCAAAATAATAAATACAGAAATACAATGATAAGAAGTAAGTTTCCTGGAACGTTACTATACAGGAAAAACACCATTTTGGGCCTAATAAAGAAACAGAAATTGAGAGAAAATAAAAAGCCAATAAATTTAAAAGGAAATAAATCACATTCCTTTGCTATTTATATTTTTATAAATTTTTTTAAGAACAGAAGAGACATTCTTGGAATTTTTATAAATGTACGAATATATAAGTATATATAAAACTACTTTTGCTGCATACAGAGTGGTTGCTCTTGCAGAAAAAAGTCACATCATGAAGCCCTCATGATGTGAAATGTTTACTTCTATTGTTTATATTTAGGGGAGACGGTTGTAAAAGTTTTTTTTTTTTGCTTAATCACTCGGAGCTGACTCGACTAAGACTCTCTAAATTATAACACAACATACCAACAGGTGCCAGCAATCGATTGCATCTATTTAAAAGCTGTACCAGTTTCCATAGCTAGGTACAGTTCCAACAGATAAAAAATATCGAATTTGAATTGCAAATTAGGTCCCAAAGCAAGCAAAAGCATGATTAAATTACGAAAAACGTGACTTTTATAGAAACAAGTGAAGCACAATTTATAATATGTTTAAATACTATATTTAGCTATATTTTTTATTCAATATGTCCTCCTTCAGGAGTATTAGAAAGCGTCAACACGCCGGCAAACAGATTGGTAGCCATTAAGGATGACAGGCATGTACTGTATGATTGTAACTGATCTAATGAATCGTCATGAGTATTATTCTTTCCCTCCTCCAAAACATTCTTCAAATTGTCAGGGTTACCATGTACTTTTCGGTTTCTTTATTTTTAACATGCCACACTGGATTTTCATCAATATATATATATATTAACTTTTGTTAGTTGATTAAAGAAAATTCTCCGTGAGAGCAACTCTTTTCTCAATACGCAATACCATATACTCATTTACTGGGTGTCCATAAGTATGCCGTACACTTTTTTAATAGAGCTTTATAAGATCTATCGTGGAAATAAGGGGTTCTACAATTAAAGTATTTAGAAAAAAAGTAAGAGATGTGTCCACCATTATCCCTGATACAAGCCTCAACACAGTTATGGAAGGACTTGCAAGCAGAATTCAGGCTGTCGGCTGGCATATTGTTCAGTGGAAGTCAACAGCTTTATGGACACCCAGTAAATGAGTATATGGTATTGCGTATTGAGAAAAGAGTTGCTCTCACGGATAATTTTCTTTAATCAACTAACAAAAGTAAATGCGTACACATGAATGTTCAATCAAGTTTTGAATATAAATGAATATATTTAGAAAAGGATGTTCACTACTCAGGAATTAAATAATAATGAAAAGGAACAGAAAAATCCTTCTTTATATTTCCAATTACAAATTAACGGGTCAGCTAAAAAACACATCTGATGTACACCATAATATATATGTATATATGCCTTTATATTATACGATTGTAATGTAAATTATGTGGTTGTTTTGATGTTTTAGAAAAAGGAATGGTTACAACCGTTCCATGCTGCAAGTTCCCTCGTCTTCCCTACATACAACATAGGTAATGTTTTATAAACCACCTCTTAATTAACTTTTGGATACTTTTTTTGTTTTGATTAATAGCATTATTTTTGTTCAAAGTTTTATAAATCATTCTAAATGAATAAAAAGCAATAAATCTCTTTTTATTTTATTTTTGGACCAGATCTTTATTTGTTAATTTATACACTCAATCTATCTTTCTCTTTTTATTTTGAGGAGTAATTTAATGGTAGATAGAAGGAAAAACGTAGATAGCCTATTTAATATATATATATCAGACAATTTTTGTTGCTATCTTTTACTTTGTAGGTACGTTTTCCGAATTAAAAGCCAAATATCTCTCATAGCACCAGGACATTTTTGCATGGAAACAGATTGACAATATATTTTTATTTTACTTCTTTTAAACGAATGATTAGATATATTTATTTGTTCTGATAACAATTGGGGATTTAATGATAGAATGAACGTCAAATAGGTAGGTTCATTGGTTTGGAGGTAATTACAAAACTTTATATTTGTTATCATAAACCAATAAATTAAGTAATTTCTTAAAAATGCATTTCAATAGAGATAAATTCGTCAAATAAATTATTTTTACTCAAGTTCAATTTGAATGAGTACTGTTATTTCCTCTTACAAACTAATTAATTATTTTTAGTTGTCAAATTGTGTTCTTGAACTAGACCAAACAATCATTATTCCATTAGAGATAGTATTTGAAATATTTATATTTTAGTCTCTAACTTGTTCATTTTGAGCGTGAGCGTCTGTAAATCGTACAAATAATTAAGGATAGCTTCACGAAAGCTAAAGCAGATGCTCGTGACAAGATTTTTTATACGCTGTAACAGTCAAAGTGATAAAGATCCCTCGTCATTCTGACTTATTCTATTTTTTGTCTTGATTGTGTGAATTGGTAAACTTGAATAAAATATGTATTTTTTTTGTTTCATTATTAGTATTTCAATAGGACATGAGCAAACTGTCAATATTTTTTTTTATAAACTAGTAGTTTAAAAAAAAGGTGCTTGCTGAGAAGAGCTATCACATTGACATATATGTAAATAATATACCAGCATCCCTCTACCGCTTTGGTTACAAACTAATATAAGTAAACAGCACTCATGATCCTATACCTCTTTCCTAAGAGCCCGTTTAGGACAAATGGATGACTCCTCCCCTTAGCAAAGAAGGCTCAATCAGAGCTTGTATCTTGTATCTAATTGAAACCGTAAAATTTTTAAGAATTCTTTTGAATCATGGACCGATGGATAACATAATACATTTTCATAAAGTACTTTAGTTTATCAAGTGTATTTGTTTAAAGCTTAAAGCCTTACTTTATGAAAGACAATACTCCTTAGGAGACTAAAAAGAAGCTTGATAACCATTATTACTTGGAACAGGTCGGTAACTGTCGGTCCTTGGAATTTTTCCTATATATATCGATGACTTATTAAGCCAAATAAGATATGTGGGATTTGTATAGTGATCATTGCACTTATCTTGCAAAAATATTTATGATTTCATTATAATGCAATACAATATGAACATATTATATATTGACTCAGTTATATAGTTTATCTATTATATGTAACTGAATAATTAAAAAAATGAGAGGAAAAAACCCTTCAAATGACGTCACAAGGTATACATTTCAGCTTCTTTAAGGACCAACAAGTGGGACTGGATTGGACTACAGTCCTCAGTCTTACACAAGGACCAAAATAACACTATTGTAGTATAAGCAATTTATTTCGAAGAACTTTGCGTATAATGATTATCAAATCTAAAAAAATCCCCTTTCAAAATGAAAAGATTAATAAGCGTTTCAGGGAAAATTATTTCAAAATTTTGTATTTACACCATCGTAACAAACCATAAAATAGTTTGCAGTGTACGCTTAGTTATTAAAATTTCAGCCGCTTGATTAATACAAGTTATATTTCTTCTTTTGGATACTATTTCCCCAACAGTAGACACGAGAATTTCCTTTGGCACAGAAGTTTCTGGAATGCGTAAGGTTAATTTTATTATCCCTTAGCTGTTGGGGACTGGATTTAACATATTAATACCATATTGGCATATTATGATAACTAAAAATGGTGGTGATGTTACTTCATTTTTAAATAACAAAAAAACAATAAGATTTATAAAAAAAACCAAAAGGAAGATGATGAGCAATGACTCAATAAAAATGTAGAAACAACTGACAATATTAATGTATCTACACTCAAATATTTCTTGATTTGATCATTTTAGTTTAGTACAGTTTTAAAAAAATATTTCAGTTAGTCATTTTCGAGTTCGAGTAATAATCAAATACCACACAAATACATATATACACCTGATAGAATCTCTATGAGGGTCAACAACAGGGGATCTTTTACTCAGTCACTTCCTCACTGCAACTGTATAGCACGTCTCTCTTTCATATCTTACTCTAAATATGCATGAAATAAAAGCTTCCATATATGTATTAGGGGGTATCTTATTTAATTACAAAGTAGGCACCAAGGGAATTCTCTACCTTTTCACCATGCATTAACATTACAAAAAAAAATGGATAGAAAAAAAACTATATCTTTCCATTCCTCCCTTCCCTTCTCTACTCATGCCTTTCCCTTTAAAAACAAAAATAATAATAAAAAATACCTTTTGAAAAATTTGTAATTCAGAAGCATCCTTAGATTCTCAACTTGATAACCTTTTTTTTAAGAAAAAAGAAGGCCTTTCACAAAATAATTAATGTTATTTTTTATAAAAATACAAAAGAGGAGAGATGTGTTTACATACGTGGGCTTCAAAAATTTGTAGACTCTACAACAACCAAAAGTTGTTTTAAGTCTTATAGTTAAAGTGAGCTTGATCGAAATGTGCAAAGGGTCTCAGTATTCCGTTTTCCTGGGATTTCTTGTGGTTTTTACATCCTATGAGAAATTTTACATTGAATTATTTGATAATGTCAGTTTCATTTAATAAATAAATCCATTATTTTTATTGGATTGATATATTTTTCCATTAATGTTTATCAGATTGACAATCAAAACAGTGCTTAAATGATTGTCCGAATCAACACTTTCTATTATTTTATGTTTATTCTTCACAATTGGATTTCCAGAAATAAAATGCATCTTGGACATCAAAATTACTGTAACGGAATCGACTCAATCAAAATACTGTGTAATTGGCTATTACATTATCAGGACTATAAACTAATTCCCATTTCCAGTCGCCTGTCTTTCATTTCCCCATATATCAAAGATAAACTGTAAAATATGAGTTATTTTCTCATTGCTGATGTCTATCTTTGACTTGCACTCAAACAATATTCAATCAATTAATCATAAAACTGCTTAATCATTTTTTTTTAGGACGGATTCTTATCTATCTTATCCTAACTAGCTTAAACCGATCGTACTTATACACCGTGAGACACACATTACTAAAACCATCTATTGGAAAAATAGTGAATTTCGTTTAACTGCAACTACTATTCTACCAATATTAACCTTGTTCTTTTTTAATATACAATTGTAAAGAATTGTCTTTTAAAAGAATCATGCACACTTTTAATGATCATGATGAAAATGATGAATTAAGAATATATGTCATGGATAAGATCAGCCTAAAATTGATTATTCCTTATTAAAATCTGTAAATAAATACTTAAATTTTAAGAGTATTTATTATTTACAACCGGGATCCAGATAAAAGAATATTTCCCAGGAAATAAGAAAATTAAATGTAGTGTTGGGGTTCAGGCTAGAAAACATATACGTGGGGATGAAATAGTTTATATTTTGGGCATGTTAAAACAAACAAACATGGTAAAGCTGACAATTTGACTAATTTTTTGGAGTAGAGCAGCTTAGCTGTCATGAGGTTTTATTCGATCAGCTACAAGCAGCTGTGACGACGGAGGAGAAGGAAATAAAGAAGGGCTTATAATTATAACTCTGTAATAAATCTCTAGGTTAACTCTGTGTCTTTTATAAGCACATTCGAATTTTTAATCAGGGGTTGGATGTAATTAAATGTAGCAGAAAAGCTCATAACTCATGAGTTAAATAACAATTTAACTGAGAAATACATCGAATTTTCATGACTACATAGACCCGTCTGAAAGCGTTATCATTTTTCTGGGACCAGAAAAAATTGGCCCAAGATTATGATACTATTTCATAGAGGGCGTTACATATATAAAGATGACATATCTCCAATAGGGAGTCTCATCAAACGTACACTATCTATGACGACATTATTTAACACATGAGTTTCAATTGGACGGCTTTTGCATTCGATTTAAAACACCCCTCAGATTTAGGAAGCATCTCTATTTATACTTGTCAATATATGACATAAAATCTATATTTTCTGCCAATCTGTTTATTTTATTTCCCCAAGCGGATATTATTATTTTTTTATTATTGAGGAGATAACATCTAGGTACTTATGAAAGACGGGGAGTAATATTAATGACTTTTTGGGGAGTTTTTATTAAGTGTAAGTCCTTGTTGGACTCATTGTATAATTGAAAATCCTCATAGAAATCATTCCTGCCTATGTACTTAATTAGATACGGAGTGGGAATTCTGTTTATTACCTTACTCTTATATTTGTTTGTTGCTAATCTAATAAAAGAAATTATCAGGCTTACCATACTATTTTAGACTACTTTTTCATACATATCAGCTGTTCATATAATTTAAAACTCTTGCACTAGTTATTTTTCCAACTTTTTTTGAGGTTAGTGAGGACGTTTGCAATTCCTATCTGGTTCCTCCATTTAATTTTATCAGCTGTTTTTTCTTGACTATCAGTAGAGAAGTGAAAATAAATGCATTTTTAATTGTGCAAAGATACAAAGAGGCCATGAGTTTTCTTTACTTATATTACTTTGTAAACAAAGCAACAAACAGTGGCGCCGCCGTCTTTGAGCAAAAGAATATGACTCCCTGAATAATAATATTATTTAATATAAAATAGATGTGTATGTCACTCACATAGAGATCACTGTAAAAAACTATTCTCAGCATGCGCCATTTGTTTTAAATTACTAGCTGCAGAACGTCCCACCATCTTGGGATAATGTTTTTTAGTTTGATCATGCCTTATTGTCGAAAAAATGACAACGTGATCAGTTTTTGTACAAACTAAGTCAGCTGTAACAATACTTTTTTGCTCATTAAGGATACTAAAACTGTTATGAATTATTCTAAGACTCAATTCTATCACAATATTTCTCCTACCTTTACTGAAAGAATCTTTGAACACTGTTTTAGAGGAGTAGTTCACAAAGTAAGGATCGCGACATTATTTCCAAAATGAAGAATTTAAAATTAAAATTTAATTTAAATTGTGGCATTAAAATTTAAATAATGATGAATGTATAATTTTTCCAATCCAAAATATATACAAATTGTAGCTTAACGTGGAGGAGGATCTTGGAATTGTTGTATACAAAATTAAACCTATAATAGACTTTTTTGCTGAATGCAAAGTTCACATCCTTCAAATTAAGAACTTGATTCGTTTATAAACTCATTTACACATCCTCGACATGTAATAATATGTGTTTGTGAGTATCAATTTCGACTTTATTTACTACGAAAAAGATAATTAATAGTATATAAAAATGATTATAACCTCTGATTTGACATTTTCAATCTATTTTATTATTTCTTCATTGTATTTCTTATATTCTTCACTGGATGTTGGATTAAAATCTTTAGTTTTGATCCAAATAGTCAAATAACTTATATTATTAGCCTTATTTTCGATTATATGGCCTTTCAGTCATCTATTTGTATAAAATTCACTCCAAATTTTATATACATCTCTTAATGAGAGGTGTAGGGTTCGTACATTGTCTAGACACATATTTTAAGAGTCGAAATAAAAAAAAAAGAATTTGGAAGCACTTTTTTAGAGGATTATATTTTGTAAAGGTTAATTGTGAACGTACATATAATAAAGTATTGTTGCATTTAGGTACATAAATTGTTTTAATTTGAGCTTGTAATTTATTGCAGGCCATTATTAGTCCCACTTTATTTGCTTATTCATGAGACTGCCTTGGAACAAATGCATGAAGCATCTTCAATGGTAGTACATAGTTATCGAGTTTAAGTTGTAGGAGAATAGAAGTCTTCGTCTTGAAGAAGAAAGACAAAGAAAATGGAGATTTAACTATTCAAATCACGCACTTTTGTTCGTATCTTTTCCATGTTATCTCTTTTTTTAATATGTATGTATGTACCATACTCAGAAAATTGAACATCAATACTTTCTATTATGTATGTTGGTTAGACAGTCCCGGTTTTTGGTTAACATTTTTTTCTCAATGTTCAATGACCAATTCTGCTAAGAACAATACAAAAAATGATTCTAGTAATGTTTGAAACCTCTAATATCATTTATGGCATGGTGTTTTTACTTTCAAAAAATGAGAATTCTTAAGCCTTTTGCCCCGTTCGAAACTGGATGATTTGAGAAAAAAATGAAATGAAAAAATATTATTTTGTATTCAATAAAAACAATGTGCACCTTACCCTTAATAGTTTAATGGGTTTCAAATATGCACAATGATTTAGGTATTATTTTGTTTTAACCATGTATTATTTAATATCCGGAAAAACTATTCATTTTTAAAATCAAACAACCTCTTTATATACCCATTACTTTTTTGATTCAATTAATTATAATTAATTGAATCAAAAAATAATTACAATATATATTCGTTTAGATGAAACATGAATTAAAATTCTAATATTATAATTGCTTTTGGTGGATTCTTTCGAGTTTCAGACCCCAAAAAATGAAATTTTTCGAATAGTTTTTTAATCTATTCACAACTTTATGATTAATTACTTAAATCACAAATGTTGCATTGCATCACTGGTACAGACATCATATATTGTACACAAAATAAATTTATTTAATTTCTTAGAATAGTTTTTTTTTATTTTTTCAAATTTTAGGGATATTTCATCTATAATATATTAATACTATCATGTTTGACTATTTTAATAAAATATAACTATTCTGTAATGATAATATCGTATAGTTCGTAAATCGTATAGTAATGGCATAGTTCAAAAATCAATTGCTATTCTCAAAAAAATTGAATTTTTGAATTTTTTTTTTCAAAAATTTAATTTTTGAGAACAGCTGTGGATTCTTCATTTTTTTGTGAAAGTAATTTAATTTTACCACCTCCACTGTTGCATGTATTCCTGCACACAATCTTGTCATTATGTAGCAGATACAAAATATTAACCCTTAACCCTAAGAAGGGACAGTTTATTGTACAATATGATATTTTGTTTCTCAGTTACAAGAAAGTAAGTTTAGTTTATTTATCTCCATAGTAATACTTGTGTTGTCGTACTCTTAACTAAACATATTGATGTACATAAACGGTACCATCATTTCCATGCAAAGAAACTTTTATTTATAAAAAATTAAAAAGAAATGTAACCCCCTTGTTCATGCCCCTCCCCCTCTTCAACCTCTTCTCTGGACATATCCTTACATTGTATGCATGCTCGTAATTTCTTCTTCATCTACTTTTTGATAAATGAGTTAAATGCATGATGAATGTGCAGGGTGCGACTGTGTAAACCAGAAAATAAATAATTAATCGTCGATTATTAAGAAAATTGAGAGATTTTCAATTATAAATCAATAAATGTGTCCTGTCGACAGAGATGAGACCTAAATTTGGTGAAGGATTTTGGGTTTTAATTTTACAACTGGGTAGTTTTGTTACTTTTTAAAAAATCATTCGGGTAATTTGTCTAAACAAATACATATATTTTATATATGTGTGGCGATAACATAAAATCAAGCTGGGATACTTTTTCTTAATATTGCGACAGTTTGATAAACGTATTCGTTAATATGAGAACTATAATTTATATTCTATCAAAAAAGGGATAAAATTCTTAGGAGCCACGGGTTTAAAGGTTAAATGAACCTATTATTATTAAAGAAGAGTGTATACGTATTAACGTTGCATGAATAACGAAATTAGGAAAGGGATTAGCTTGTTAAGAGCATGCCTCACCAACTGAAATGGATTATATTGATGATATCAAAATTGGATTTAAAGTTCTAATACCGTAGGATCAAATTGACTGAGCTTGTATATAATATGTCCCTGTTAAAATTTAATCAAACATCAATCATATTAATAACTTGTTAGACAGCTTTACAGAGGTTTAATATTGTATTTGACTCTTTAAAAAATCCTCTTCAGTTTCTCATGGAAGTAATAAGCTTATAATACGTTTTTTTATGTTATCGCCACACGTAGGTCCCCTCTTCAAGATGCCTCCTGTCATATATCAATAATTGACTAAGACTATATTTGAGGTTGTCTTTTATGAGTTGCCATACAGCGTGGAAATATCACACTCACGACTCAAAACGGTGCTTTTGTTTTGTTTTTAATACGGTTCTTACCATTTTTCTAATATGAATAAATCAAATATATCGGTTCTGAGCCGTGATTTCGGTGTTTATATGATTATTTTCAGTTATTTAGAACCAGAATCCAGTTTTTGGTTTATTGTACATATATATTCAAGATCCAATATCTAACTTGAATGATTTATCTCAAAATTGAGTCTTGATTACATTTGTATTTGTCCATGAATTAATATCAATTTCTATAATTAAATTATTCTGATAAATCCTTTGGAGGTTCTGCAAATTGCACTTAAAGTAGCAAAAATTCATCGTCCAAATGAAAGAATTATAAATTTATAGATTTTATTCAAAAGAACATTTAAGCCAAACTAAGTCTCATAAAGCAAATGAAGGCTCTATATGATATTTACTATTGTTATGTATCTCAACTCAGTCAAAATATTTAAATACAACAACTAAAATTTACTGGACGCACCTATAAGCGCTTATGAATTATCTGTAGGGATACTTTTGTTTTGTTTTCAAACAATTATCGAAAAGTATTGATATATCGTTACTAGTTTTGATACTGGACCCGACACAAAAATGTTCATATTGTGGCAACAATAGTCCGCTGCATAGATTTTAACCAAGTGTATTCTATAACTATCTATGCAACGCTCATAAATTACCCCTTTAATTATTGGATTAAAAAGTTGCATACGTTATGATAAAGATAACAATGACAAAGTGACGTCTTTTGTGGTATCATAAAGAGTTTGCGTCTTGCCAGGGGAAAGGGAATCTACTCAAGCTCAAAACCGTATTCGGCCAATTTTGTAATAGCTTTGGTCTGCTTCCGCGTGGAATAAATTGACTTTTTTATGTTTTTTTGTCGTATGTCTGACTACGACAAAAAATATACCTTAATATTTCTACGTTTGGATTGGGTCACAGCCGATAATTAGTGAAGAAATATCATTAAGTAACTCTATTGCACCCTGTACAGTACATGCATAAATAAGAACTGCAATACTTATTTCTCTGAAGAATCTCTTTTTTAAAGGTAGGTATAAGAAGATAAATAAAAGATTATCTTTAAAAGAAACATCATTTTATATTGGGCATGTCCATCACTGTTTGAGTTAACTACATATTATTAAGTATGTACATATTGTATATCGATAGCTAGAGTTGTTTAAAATATGACCTAAAAGTTTTGGAGTTTTTTATAGTTGACAATCTGAGCAATGTTTTTTTAAATTTAAATTTTTTAAAGCAGTTATCTTTAAATTCTTAGAAAGAGAGCGTCTAAGTATAAAGCAATCACTTTTGGACGTGCTCATGAAATAAAGAGATTCACATTGAGGAGTTATTATATGGGTAGGTCGGTCCTTGGTGTATACTGTACTAGTTTGCCCAACCGTCATACTTTCTCTATCTATCTCGAAATTGGAGACAGCGGAAAGTTGAAGTTTAATTATCACAACCTTTGAATACCAAGGAAATCACTTTTGAAGCGAAGAATTTGTTATTGCCATTGGAGTAGGAGGATAAGGACCTGGACTTTGTCGATATATTCGGACGATTAGTACTTTGGAGGATCATGAAAGTAGATGGAAGATCTCATTATGTGGAACAAGCTGTGAGTTTCTCTCTTATGGAGTATATAGGGGGAGGGGAGTGAAAAGAAGGAATCGGAGTCGATCCGTAGACTGAGGAAACAGGCAGAGGAGATCACATCTTATAAATAGTCGTAGTACTTTACATAATGAGATGTGAACTCCTCCGGTCTCATTCTACGTCCACGAATCAACGGCTAGACCCTCTTCTTCAACTGCAATAATATTGTTTTCGCTTTGCTTCATTAAGCACATTTATTTTTTTATTATTAAAAGTTTTCTATAATTGAATTTCAACTTTCCGTTGTGGCTGTCTCCAATTTTGAGATAGGAAGAGAAAGTATGGCGTGCAGGCAAACTTATATAGTCTATCCAGTCCTTGTAGGGACTGACAGTGAAATTGAGTATCGAAATCGAATCAATTCCTGCCTATCTCTTTATCAGATACCGAGTGAGACTTGAATTGTGTTCTTTCCTCTCCTAGCCGCATGCTCCTAATATAATGAAACGTCATGACAGCTACTAAGCTGCTTTCCCCCCAAACATTCTTCAAATTATCAGGATCATATTTCATACAACTTTATCAATACATTCGTTGGGCTTGTCTTTAAAAAAATACATATATATTAGGATATATAAGGGAATACTCAGCACTTTAGTTTAATTTGATTATGCGTGTGAAGTCGTACATGGGGTGAGAGTACTCTCATTCTGTCAATGGAAATACAGGGTAGGGTGTCTGTATCAGTTTGATACTATATTATTAGCCTTTGTTCTCAAGATGTCAATTTATAAATATTTATTATTTTTATATTCAACTTTTTCTTGTAGATTATTGTTTGAAAATGCTGAATTCATCAGTTTAGAAGGGGAAATAATAATAAAAAAAATATATATGTACAAGTCTCCAAACAAACTCCAAAAGGCTTTCTTAAATCCTTACTAGGGATAAAAGCATCAAAGAAAATGTAAACATAAAAAAGTTGATATACTTTCAAGTTTAGTTTGTTGAGTGTGTAGAGACTCATGAGTGTATGGAGTCATGGAGTTCGAGCTTAATTATTTTATGATTGTAAGATATAAAATAAGCTCATTAAAACCTTTGTATGGATTGACTACGACGTGTTGTCAATTTTTAACACAAAAGGAACCATTATATCACTGATATTGTTTGAATGTATTTAAAGGCTACACTTTCCAAAACAAATATTTAATGACAGCTCCATACTTGATTTAGTCCATTTTTACATTAAATCATTCAAAAAACTGTTACATAGCAACTGCGCGTCCAAAATGGCAGAAACTTTGCTGAGTAACTGTCAATAGATGCTAAAAAGATATGACTAGCTTTTATTTACGGGTGCTACAATCTTTCCGTTGAGGTTGAAAACTTTTCCAACATCCCTTGTAATAGGAAAAGAAGCTCGAAGTCGATCTATTGACTCATTATCTGAGATACTTCTACTTTTTCTTGTACCTTGACTTCATCTCTTAGTCCATGGATCAACTCCAGTCATCCCTCTCCTCGCAAATACAACATAAGAGACAAACTCACAATTTCCTCTACATAATGAGAACTTCTCTCTAACTTCAAGATCCTCTTTATTACTTGTTCGAATATATTGGAAAAGTGGAGAACTATCTGCTCCTATATTCTTCCTGTAACTTCACTTTGAGAAGTTCTTTTCTAATTATTAAAAAAACTTCCAATAATTGAATTTTTGACCTGTGAACAAACTTACACAGTATACCCAAAACCTTTAAAAGGTATTTGACCAATAAACACATTCCATAACAAATGGAAAAATAGATAGTATTCATGGTAAGTAGATTTAGAGAAAAAACATCAACAGTCAAGTACTTTACATACTAACATAATAATAAAGTTTGAGAGCCACGGAATAATATTATTTTACGAGAAATAAAGTTTTTAAACTTATTATTTCACTCCCTTGAATTTGAAGTATATTTCTTAAATAGGGATTAGCTGACTTAAAAGAACTCGCATTTAATACTTAAGTTAAAAGTGTACATTCTTTATTTCCATGGGGTCACTCGACACAGCAGTATTAAGTGTGTGTATGGGAGCTAATATGGCCTATATAGCCTTACAACTTCATCACGTTCACTAACATTGAAAGTATTTTATTTAATATATTTTAGGAGAAGGAGCTACACAATAATCTTTTGAGGGCAACAGGCTGTACATATCTGACTTGGTCCTTTTCAAATCACAAACAAATATCCATAAATTGGTGAAAACATCTGTGAAGGACTTTAAAAGGATTGTATGTGAATCCATCCAACATTTCGTTGGCATATAATGAGCTAAATACCAGTATATAGAGAGCAAAGCAATGAAAGCTATATGCTAGATTTTTCACAGCTATATAACACGGCTATTTAGACATTATTTGTATTAATTATTTTTTTTAATGTTTGTAATTCTATTTTTATAATATAGTTAGGCGTTTTTGCTCATTACTTTAACTCTAGCATATAATTAGTAGTTTTTTTTAAAATTTTCAGTGCTTTAACACTAACAAATAAATATCAATAAACTACAAGTGAATTAGCTATATGCTAGCGTTGTACATTGAAATGTAAGCCAGCAGAATGGATTCTAACATTCTATATTAGTCCGCTTTGCCACAAAGATGTTTTAAGGAGCAGGAAAAAATGTAACTTTGTATTTGTGAATCATTTTTACAATTGTCTTTCATTGAATCAGTTTGCATTTTAACCCATAAAAAAGCCCACATATTGATAAATGGTTCCATTGAAAAAGAAAAAGAAAAGATGACTACCGACTTTCCAAACTTCCCTCAAGGGAACATTTAATAATCATGATAATATAATCACATCATCATATATTATAAAAAAGGACAACAACAATAAAGGAATCTCATCTTATTTTGGCTGGTGATGAAATAAACATTAAATGAAGATAAGAATGTCCTTAGTCGTTGTAGTAGGAAAATAATAAAAAAAGAGGAAGCAGGACACTTGTTTGTATTTTCAAACTTGCTCATAATTACATTCTATGTTTAGAAATACACATAACATCCCATGGATATAAAATTAATATATCCTTATACAAACACAATCTACAATGATTTTTCTCAAAATTAAGTTTAGACTTTATTCATAGCAAAAATTCATCGTTACAATGAAATAATGGGAAATGGGTAGTTTCTATTTGAAAGGTCATATTATGTTTCATAAATTAAATGAAGGCTCTCGACTATAGTTAATACTTTTGAATACTTCAACACATCCCAGGAATTCCAATACACCGACAATAATATGGCAAAATGTGTCTATAAAGTATGGAGCTGTTTTTATAAATGATGTAGAAAATTCAAATGTGAATTTATTATTTGTCAATTTCTACAATAAAAATATATTGAAAAGAGCACTTGAAGTAGAAAAATTCATTGTGACAATGAAATAATTGGAAATGAAATGTTTTGTTTGAACGTTTTATGTCCGGGCCAAAGAAAGACTCATCCATGAAATGAATTCTTAGAAATATCATCAAATTTGAATACAATGCCTATAATTGAGCATAAAATGTCTATGAAATAAAGGGTTAGAAGTATCATATGTTACTTCCTTTTTCCAAGAGGCAATAAAACAAGTTTTATAAAATAGATAAGTTTTATTTTTGTTTTATAATGATGTTAGACGCTGAAAGTTTTGTTTTATACTGCTTTAAAAATCATATCAGAAAGGTGATGTCCCTCATTCCCCATATATTAAATAAACCAAACTACGGTATTTTAATAAAATAGTGACTATTTTATGTTTTTTTGAATAAATTTTCATCGTTCATCTTTTGTTTTAAATAATTATTCCTCTTAAACCTCTCAATTTAATGGACAGCATATATTATTTCCTATCTGCGAATAAATATTTGATAGAACTATTAGTTATTTTCACTTCCACAAGACCTTCACCAATTTCAAATTCTTTTATAATACCTCATTTGATTCTAGTAATTTTAGTTACCCATCCTTATTTCCGCCTAGTAATAGGTGTTTAAAGAATTTTGCATATTTTAAATTATGAAAATGTTTTGAAAAAATCATTATTTGTATACTAGAAATGGAAACAATTCACTGATTAGCATCAATCGTACAAAACTCAAGACCTAAATTGTAAATAGTTTATTTTTATAAAATATTCACTGAAAACAATTTAAGGCAATATTTTTGTTCGACAGCAAACGCACATTCCTCGCTACTGGAGGGGAAAATTACAACTGAATGTTTCTCCAGTAGAACTTTTGAATCTCGGCCCTATAATAAAATGAAGTATGTTGTGCACAAAGTATATGATTTGGAAATGGATAAGTTGGACATTTCTCCTTTTCTTGATTATTTTTCTAGATTGTTCTTCTCTTAATTCACTACACATATATTATCAGAATGGATTTGAGAAAATGCGAATAAAAGGCTTTGTATAATGAGTCAAATAACAATATTAATTTAATGGCCACTAAATCTACATACACTTATTGCACACAAACATTGTTTAATAACTATGTAAATATATTGTATATAAATTGTAATTAATTAGCTTTAATGGACACAAATACACATTTTAAAAGCATAATAATCACCAATATTGTATATTTATTTTGCTATAAATAGATTTAGTGAAAGCCCCAAGAAGCAAACCATTTTACATCCCTTTCAAAACACGTAAAATTCATACCATATATAAATTTAAAAAATATATCCGCAGATTTTATTACTATTATTTATCATTTATCTGCAGTCATAAATCATAACCCTGAGTAAAACTTCCATTGAACAATTGTATGTTTTTAATAGTGTTGAGACTCAATACGAGACCGATTAATATTTCCGTTCGGTCTGGAGAATATTTTATAGACTGATATTTCAATTGAGAGCTCGATCTAAGACCCTGGAATAAAACACAGGATGATGCCGAGGGAGAGAGTTCTTTTGGATTATTTATGTAGGGAATTTAAAAGTATTATTTTTTCGATAAAAATGATTTTTTTTTCTCGAAAAAGCGGGTATTAATTTAAATATCGACATAGTTTAACAAAAAAAGGACCCCCGAAAAGCTAAAGATTTTGTTCTAAATTATTATGAAGAATTTTTTTTGATTATTTTGGGAGAAAACTGTGAGGGCTCATATTTTAGTTTTAAAAAAATCTCCTTTTATTAGAGGCGAAAATTTTGAGAAAATAATAATCCCCCTCCCCCCAAGGAGAAATCTTAGCACCGGTTCTGCTGAAACCTACAAATTTTCCAAAAGATGCTGTATTTCTTTAATTTGGATTCAAAAAGTTTTGTGTCAAAACAAGGAAAAAATATATTACAACTTGTACAATCTATTTACATATTGTACAGGTAAATTAAGAGTACAGTACGGATTTAAAACAGATATATACTTAAGTAGTACCATTGGAGTTTGTTCTTGCAGCTTCTCTACATCATCGAAAATTGGCCCATAGATGACCTAAGTCTTTTGATTTCTGACCTCCACACAAAACAAAAGTAAGGGTAATGTTTTCTAATAAAGAAGTCCACAAATATATAAGTTAACCTCTGACATTTCGTTTTATATTTTAAGTCTAAAACATCCCAAAATACGTTACAAAAATATTAGTATCGTAACTAAGGTATGGCCAATCCATACTGATTTTATTTAAACGACCGAATTAGTTGGGCAAAAAAAAAATAAAAAAAAAAAAAAAAAAGTATCTCGGACCGGTATAGGATTTAAAAAACCCGATAAATTTATTTAGTATTTATGTAAGAACCATATCCGTTTGATATGAGGGACACATTTTTTAAAACTTAGTGTTGTCACAATACCAATATTTTTGTAGCAGTTTCTGTATCAAAATTTGATATTTTTTTACCAAAAATATATGACAAGAACGGGCAAATTAACAGGGACTTACAAAAGTGTATGTATGCTTAGTTAGCTCCGAAATTTGTTTTTTTTAAAAAGAATACAGTTTTCATCATTGTATATTGATACAAAGAACCTTTCTTTTGGGAATGGAGGAGATCATCATTTATGACGTAATGCCACGTGGAATACTGGTTCCATTACCAACTTAAGTGTATTGTGTTAAATGTGTTAGGTATATCCTGGGTCTGTAGTAGTCAACAATACTAACCACTCTCTTTCTTTCATTTTGCACAACTCACGGCAATATCATTGGAAAATTATGAGATCCATAAGGATTGTAGTGGTTCTCAGTGGCCGCAAAGTCGTTGGTGCCTTAGGCCCTTTCGGATGAGGTATATGGGGAAAATCCCTTCAGATACGCTGGTGTTGCTAGTGTGAAACCTTATTTACATAAAATTACGAAGCGTATTAGCAAAAAAAAAAAAAAAAAAAAAGAAGTCAAGCAACACTCCATGCTCAAAACTTTTCTCGAGGTCCTCAACTACAATCATTTGATGCCTACTCGCTACAATATTGGTATTAAGTTTGATTTCCATCGATAAAAACGTCCTCAAGGGCTCTATGAAGAAGATGAAGGCAAGAAAATTTGTTTGAAACGATATAAAGGACAAGTATAAGTCCAGAATCTGGAAAGTGTTTTTCCAAAGGTTAAGATTCTAAAAGGAGGCGAGATGATTCTGTACATTCTTTAATATTATATCCCACCTTTGTTTCAAACCATTTCTCGATAAACTAAAACATGGGCTCAAAAGTCCTTTGTGTGAAGCCCGGCACTTTTCTTCACATGTGTTATAATAGATATTCACATCTACAAATAAACAAAAAAATAAAACAAAAACAAAACAATCCATAAATCATAAAAAAAAATTATGATTTATTAAAAGTATTCAATTCTCAATTCATGGTGTTATGAGGAGGACCACACTAAGGATATGTAAGTGCTATATGTGAGGTTGTATGTATGTAGTTTGAGGACCCTTGAGTAGTGTATAAAGAAACAACTGCAATAATTATGCGATTTTATGACCGGACAAAGGAAGCAATTGTACATTTCAAGATCCCTCCATTCCATGAGAATTGAGACATCTTTCAAAGGACCCCCTTGAGCCTCTTTCTCAATACAAGGGTATACAACATACATATATTCTATGTTGTAGATGTACAATCTAAAAACTCTGTAGGTAAATGTAAATGAATATTTATTTAAGAAAAAAAAAAATGGAAATAGAAAGAGGGAAAAGTTTCATTTTTTTATTTTTTTACTTTCTATATACTTTTAACATATGTATACTTTACGTATGTAAGGGTAAGGCGATTGAGAAGTAATGAGGCAATTTATTCAAGAAATCATTAAACACTCCCCTTAAAAAAACAGCTTCTTTAGAAAATTATTTGCAAATATATACATATTTGCAAATCAAATCTATACATATTTGCAAATCAAATCTAACAAAAGTAATTTATTTTATTTTATTCATCTCATTACTCACTGTCATCCAATTGGCAGATCCATACTCTATAGATATTCATTGATAGGTGTGAGCATTTCAGAAGGCTATTGAATTGAAACCCTTGTTAACAAGATTTGCATTTTCTATGATTTTGGAGGGAGAAAATATAATAATGCAATAGAGAGTAGAATCTTCAAACATTAGCATTAGTTCGGTAAAATATGTTAAATTCATATTTAAATATATATATATATATATAATTACTTTGTTATGCGTTTAAAAAAAAAAAAAAAGACCAAAAGTACGCCAGAATTCTTCACTCAAAGGAAGACGTTTATACCACGAGGTTCTATTATACAATGAAAAAAAAAGACCGATAGTTCGAAATGTTTTACTTATTTTAAATCACGAAACTGTTATTTTTTTCTACGTTTTACCCGATCTTAGTCCTGGATAGAGCTTTAGAGTATGCCTTGTAGGTATTTCATAAAAAAGCCAAATAGGACCGTGAAAGCCTTGCCAATTTGAAATAATGTTTGGGATGAGAGCAGCTATCTTTTATACAGTTTTATTAGATTTGCTGTTATGAGAGGATGGAAGTACACACAAATTACTCTTTATATCCAGTAAAGTACATAAGCAGGAATGACTTCGATGTCAATCCTCAATTTTACTTTGCCCCCAACATGGACTCTCTCGTATTATGGTCGGACATAGCGTCTAAAGACAAAAGAAAGAACAAAACGTAGAATTAACAATTTTTATGAGGATAATTCGAAACAAAAAAATTATGGAACAAAGATAAACCAGTTAATTTTACGGTTAAAAAATTTCTTTATTCGCTTAAATATATATTTGCAGTAAATTTTAGGAACATTTTTAGTTTGTTAATATGCTCAATTGGCGTTATACCTATAGGTTTCACTTTTATGGTATTGTGACTTCAAACTGCTAAGACTCCATAAGGCGAAAAAAGACTATTGCATGATGGGCTATATAAAGAAAATTGTTATAACATCTATTGAAAATGTGATAAAAGAAGATAATGTTGGGGCAGAGCCATTACAAACAACCATTTCATCAGCATCATCAAAATTCATGCCTTCAGATCTCTTTGTTTATGCATTTTCTTTATTTCATATTTTTTTCTTCCAAGATATCCTCATGAAAATGATCTGTTCTACGTTTTGTCTTTCCACATTTTGTCGTTTGGCGCTTTGTCATAGAACCGTTTTTATGTGAACACGCATTCGTGGTTAAATTATAATTTATGCTCTCTTTTCAAGAATTTAAAAGTAATGATTTCAGCCTTGGAAAACAAAAACCCCTGCTCAAAGTGGCAATGACAAAAAGTATCGCACTAGTTTTAGGTTATTATATTTGTTACAATTATAATCATATCTACGAGGCATTGTCTCTCGGGATCCCTTTATGTTTTTAAATTTGAAAAATTCATATAAAAACAAAATATACAATTGATGAATTATTTTCTTGAAAGTAAATTCTATATAACTCACATTTAAAAAAAAAAACAATAACCAAGGAATTGCATTAAGTACTGCAAGTAGATACAAGTGTTGATGGTTACATACCTATTTGAAGTCTATAGGATGTGGGATCTACCTAATATTATATATTGTGTATAAATTGATAGCCAAATGATTAGATTTTTATTAAAGCTATTATAATGGTATTTTATTCACGATTATTAAGATTTATGTATAAAAATGAATACCTATATATATACCTATTAATACAAGTAAAATGAAATGAACATCTTGCATTACTCCGTTATGATTAGATATTAAAAAAAAATTATAACTAAGATCTTTTAATCCCGCAATCCCATGCTAAGATTTTTCTTTAAAATTACAATCTGCATATTAGAAATGAACTCATAAGAAATTTGACCAACTACCAATTAATTGGCTGTTGTTAATCGGCCAATTGTTGGTTAATTTAATAGTAAATACTAAATATAGTTCAAAAAAGCCCGGTAAATGGTAGCCATTTTTATAAAATATTTAAAATATATCTGGCAACACTGCTTTAGCCTTGCACGGTCTCTCAGTAAGAGTACGCTATTCAAAGCTATAAACCAAGTGGCGAAACGTAACCTAAGTGATGAATATTTGAAAGTAGTGGTCTTAGCGGCACTTTTTTAGCTCGCTAGGGGCGTCAAGTGCATTTTAATATTATTCTATAACTAACTACTATCTTCCATGAATTCACCTTTTTTACTGACTCAAAAAGCTGAATTCTGCAAAGTGAAAAAAAAGAAGAAAATATGTCAAAGGGAAAATGATCAAGTGATATAATAAAAAACGACATCTTGCGTGAGAAAAAATATATAAACTAGACAAAGAATTACTCAAGGTAACATGCATATATTACACTCTGTTTTAAAGCAATATCACTATTATTTTGTAGAGTATTTTGTAAAGTCTGTTATAAATGCAATCCCATTCATTCCCTTATAAATTAAATTAATAATTGTGATCCGATAAAACAAAAGCAAGCTTGGATCTGGATTATATTTCCATTTAAAGTAGCCGATATTGATTGGACAATTATAAATGATAAATTAACAATTTTTTTATTTGAAAGGGGCAGTATACAGCTCCTAAATCAAATAAGGTTTCTAATCCATAGCTAAAGTTCTTGGGTATTTTAAATAACCCCATAAATTTGAATACAAGGCCTATAACTGACTCAAATATGGGCTATGCATATATATGAAGTAAAAACTAAATTGATCTGAGGGCAATAATTATATATACTTCTGTGGGATATATCGTTTTACTTAAAGATCTAAAACTTGTCAAGTAGCTCGTGGAACTATGCTCTTGATTTTGAATACTTATCGTACACCACATTCCCTTCCATACTATTCCACGTTGAAGTGTATCCCCGGGTATTACATTATTTTATCATTGTTGTCTTTTAATTAGTTGATTATTTTTGATACTTTTATGGATGTTTGATCTTGGTTTGGAGATTTAATTTTAAACTGCAATTTGTAATTATGTTTTGAGTGCCTTAATTCTTTCCAACATTTTATATTATTTTGAGTCTCTGTGTGGTTATATTATTTTAAATATAGTTGTACATATATCATCAAAATATGAATAAAGACTTTTAAATCATTTTTTTGGTTATTTTAACTCACCCTATAAACTTGAGTACAAAACCTATAACTGACTAAAATATGTCTATGAAATATTCAGGTATGTATGTATATGAAGTACAAAACTAAATTGGAGTTTTACCCATTTCTTGATTTTTGTTCAAGATTATTTTTATGTTGATGTTCCACCAATGCTTAGGTCTTGTATTTGCTCATGTTGTTATTCAAGTATTGATCACTAAAGTTGTAAATACTAAGCATTTTTGTTGTTGGCAATCATTTAATTTCTTATAAAGTAATTGTCAATTACCAATTAATCAGCTTAGAGGCAGATTAATCTGTGAGTACTACTTGCAGAATGCTTGAAATATCAAATACACACATGTACAAGAATATCTATGTAAGTAATTGTAGATACAGTACGTAAGATTAAAAAAAAGCTCGATTTTTTAACTATTAATAGAAAAAGTTGTAAAATAACAAAAAAAAACTTTTTACTCTGACAATTTTCTCTTTTTAGTTTATTTCTCTTCTTTAATCTTGGGAAAAGAAACAAAAAAACAAAACAAAAAACGATAGCAACACTAATGATCAAAATGGAAAAGAATACTTGGTTTTGTTTTAAGTAAAGAAAGCAAAAAACTTATACAACATACAGTACTCAGAATAGGGGCTCATTTATATGCATGAATTAGGCATGTAAAAGTATTACTGATTAATTAATATTTATTATTTTATAAAAGCTCCAGCGACAAAATTGGCGCTAAAAAAAAATTTCACACACAATAAATAAATACTTAAAAATATTCTTTTTGAACAAAACAAATTGTTCCGTTTGCTAGCTCATATTTTTTTCCCTCAGTTCAAACATCTGTTCTGCTGAAAACAATAAAAAAACGGTTCAAATTTTTTTTAGTAAAAATTGACCATTTTGAGCTCCCTTGACCCGCAACAAATACCGGTAGTTGCATAAATACGCGGACTAATTTTTAAACGCTGAGATCTCGAGGTTCCGTGACTGAAAATAAAAAAATTCAGCACAAGTAACTCGGTAAATCTTTTGGCTTTGTGTTTGTTTTTCTTACTCGCATCAAACAAAGTCGTTTACGATGAATGACGAGGCTAAACGCCATATGGTTGCCACTCTCCTCCGCGCCGGTAGGTCTGTCAAGGAGATAATCAAGGACACTGGACTATCCAGGATTACTGTTTTCAAGGTCCAGAAGCTTTTCAAGGAGGGAGAAGATCTGAAAGACCTGCCCATACCTCTGGAATGACTCAGGATTGGCTCGCTGCTAACATGCCATTTTGGCCACCTCAAACACCTGATTTGAATCCCCTCGACTACAGTGTGTGGTGGCAAATTAAGAAGAAGGCCTGTGCTAACCACTACCCGAATTTGGACTCATTGAAGACCAGTGTCAATGAGCAATGGGGAGCCATGGAAGACTATTACATCATCAACGTGTGCAAGGTCTTCCGTGGGCACTTGGAGGGTGTCACAGCAGCTGATGGTGGTTATATTCCGTAATTATATTAAATTTTATACCAGAATAAATCCTCTAATATATAATTCTCAAAAAAATTCCTCATACGAATTTTATTACACATTTAATTATTTGCCACAAATAGTCCGTGTATTTATGCAACTACCGGTATAGTGCTACGATTCAAAAATTTTACTTTATGTAGTTTTTAGTATTTGGTTTTTCAGTAAAAATATTGTAACCCTTGTTTTAAATATGTTAAGGGTTGTAAGATGCACTCAATGATTTACGGTTTACTTTTTGACCACAGATAATGATTCTCTTTTTGTTTAACAACTATTAATTAAACTAGGATTACCTTTTACTAAAGGCGTTGCTTCCCTTTATCCATGTGCAGTAGCCAGAAAAAAGGACTGTCCAATAGATATCTAATGATGCCCTCTATCCACTCAATCAAAAAATAACTTTCTTTATTCTCAATCCTGCTTTTGAAACAGAAACGCAAGAACGCATTTTAATGGGATATTAACCAGATTTATACTATAATATCCCCCTTATTGGTCAGATAGAGTTGCACCAATTAAGTATACATTATACAAGGTCTGATGTCAAAGTATTTTCCAATCTGATTAGACAATTTACAAATGATGTACCTTTATCCTTGAAATCAATTCCTTTGTTTTGTCACAATTGCTAAGTTTTGTTTACATCTTGTTTAGCCCTTGATTTGGTTAATGCTTAACTCGATCGAAAAGGCTGAATCGTGAGAGTGACAAAGTACAATTTGATTCCGATTTAATAATGTTAGCAAGGTAAACTTGAGAAGCCTTGATTCAATCATATATTGGATTTTTTACCTAATGTAAGGACCAGGGAAGCAAACTTTGTAATGCTTTATTTTTATGAAGTACATAAGTCGTAAATAGTATATTCATCTATGGATATAAGTACCTTGTGCATTAAGCATTGCTCGACTACAAAAATTCTATCCATTTTTCTGATTGCATCATATAAAATATAGCAAAAAATGCCTTTATTTCTAATATTTTTTCCGATACCGATACGATGAAGAGATTGGATATTTTATCGGATGTATACGTTTTCCGATTTGGATCCTATATATTGGAATATCATATATGCATCTAGTAGTACTACAATTAATCTATTTGACTTACGAAATGAATTCAATATACATATTATATCCAGTCATGTAAAGGGTCTAATTTTTTTAGCTTCCCCTTCTTTTTTGGAGTTGATAATCTGAAGGATGAATTTTCTTTTCCTTAAGAGTTGTTATTTTTATTCAATTCTAGAGTTGCAAACTTCCTTTTCCAAATATATATTCAATTATGTTCATAACCTGATTTAACATACGTGTGTGCTCTTAAAAGCGTAACCTTGTGGATTTGTTGTGGAGTTACCATTGTAAGTCCTTGTTGGACTCAGAGTAGAATAGGGGATTCAAACAGGAGTTATTCATGCCAATGTACTTTTTTATTTCCTACTCCCCCTCTTCCCTTGTCACAGCTGATTCTAGGTTATCTCTTCCAAAACATTCTTCATTGTCATTCTCAGGGTTGCCGTGTTGATCTTCGGTTTCTATTTTTTATCATGCCCATTATACGCACGATTCTCATCACTAGTTATATGCATATTTCCTTCTCTGGGAGTGACAGGGTATCGAACCTACACGCATTGAGTTCATTGTCGTTTATGATAAGTATCACTCCTTATTTCTACTCTTTCGGTAAATTATCTATAACTTTTCATGCCAATTTATTTTCCAGAGCCTGTATCCCTAACAAACTGTTTAATTATATATATATATATATAAGAATCCCTTTAGAAAAGTGGCTTTATAAAGCAAGGTCTCATTTGCCGGAAAAACAAAGGATAATATTTTGACAACCGCAATTAAATAGCAGAAAAAAGAATCGTTGATGCGTAAAGAATGCGTTTAACAAGAGAAAGAGAGCGAAAACCCATTTTGACAGATCATAAAAAAAGAGGAAAAAAACAACAAGCAAGCAAGCAACAGACAAAGGGGAGACTTACTGTTTCCAAAATGCTATCGAGATGTAACATTATTTTATGCGTAGATATTATAATGAGAGATTGCTTTCACATCCTTTTGTCCATTTCTTGTTGCAAGGGTCATGAGAGATGAAACTTTGTTTTGGTAATAAAAACAACTATGTTTATATTTTCACAGGACAGGGAACACTGACGTTACGAAATTGACTAGTGACTCTTTCTCTAAGAGAGAGCTGTTTATAACAACAACAAAAAAATTAGTAAAAAAAAAAGGAATACGGACAAGGAGGAACCATCTATTCCTATTTCTACTCATACTAAAAAGAGTAAAATGAAGAAGAAGAAGAGGGGCTCTTCTTCTGAAGCGCTCACTCACTCAGAAGAAGAAGCATGCAGAGAGAAAAAGTTGTAATATCATTATTATGTACATATGTATGTATAAAATAGCATAAAAGCTTCTTGATTTTTTCTGTTCAAATTCCTCCTTTTTGCCAGTAAAATAAATCATTTTTGATAGATATATTTAGGCATAAATAAATATTATGTATTTAATATGCTGCATGAAAAAGTAGGCGTGTTTCATTTGTTTGCTTGCTTGTTTTTTTTTTTTTTGCATGAAATAAGGGACTCAGCCATCGACATACAGATATATAAAATAATGAAGGTCTTTACCAACTTATTTTTCAACATATGCATGCATTTAAAATTGCATTCGTGCAATTTTAGATGTGATGAACCCATAGAAAAAAATCCTTTCAATTCATGAAAGAAACTGATATCCTTTTATTTTGAAAAACCTTCCGTTAAATTAATTTTTTTTATGACCTTTATTTTAAAAGAATATATATCAAACATACATAAGATCATTGAAAAATCTGTTAAGGAGGGAATGCTAAGCAAAAATCATAAATAAACTTTCTAGTTTAAAATTATTTCTCTCAATTTTAGCGCACCGTCCCATTTATATTCCTTTGAAACATAAAACACTCAGAAATAGTTTTCTTAAAAATATGCAAACATTGAAAGAGCTAAACCAAACACGTAATGCTTAAAATTACTTTCTGAAATATAAAATACACAACTAAAAAAACTAGATTTTAAAGAACACTCATAATAATAATAACCAAAAAAACAGGAAGATGTTGGTCATCTCATTCTTTATTTTTCCAGAATCTATGATAGTCTTTAGTTTATGATAATATATAACGGACTAAGATGGAAAATATCAAACAAAATCCGAGGCTAAGTTTCAATACAATGAATTTTCTATAGGAATACGCAAGGGAAAAGCAACATATCTGGCAATTTACATGGGTGATAATCAACATCAGATTTTTAACCGTTGTTATTTTCTTAATATAGATTACCACATTTTTCATGTGTGTATATTTTCGGACAGGACTAAGTTTGCATAATATAATCTTCAATCCTCTACCTTCAAAAAAGAAGAGAGTCTGGGATTTAAAATGTACCTTGTTTGTAAGAGTGAAAATGCAATTACAAATTAAATTTTGTAGGCAACAAAATTACTGACGTGTCATTTAATTTCTTTCAAGCCAGAAAATGTTTAAGTCAAAGATCTTCCCTATTTTTAAAGGAATAATTGTTGAGGTTTGAAAATTAGAATATCCTTAAGTTTTTTTGGAATTGATTGTTTGCACACATCTTTAACGGAATTTTCTGAATTATCCATATTACTCAAATAATTCATGTATATCACAAAAAAAAAGAATGACTTTTTCTCAAATATTCTAGGGCATTAGTTTTTAAACTTTTTACATAACGTATCTTCTGAAAAAAAAATCACGATTTCTAAGTAATAAACTTATTTCAAACTTTAAATATTTGCTTAATATTGACAAATTGATCTGATATCAAAATTTTTGTTGATCCCATATAATTAAATAAATATTTTCCAAGAAAAAAAGTGAAAATCAGGTTTTATTCGGTCAAAAACAGGCTCTTAATGACCTCAGAGGCCCAAAAATATAATAAAAACATGCTTGGTTATTTAGTACGTCTACTTGCTAAATTTCAGACTGATCTGTTTGACAATGGACCATATGTGACCAAAACCGGACTTATACATATGTATAAGATATGATGATTATTTTAGTTTGCGGGGTGCCTCAAAAACTTTTAAGGGGGTCAAGTACCCCCAAAAGGGGGGTTAGTGACGTTACATATGATCCAGATATTGGATATTTTGCCCGATGTATTGTTTTTCCGATTTTCGATCCGATATATTAGCCTATGTATAATTGTGATGCAAAATTTTAAATAAATCTTATTTTATAAATAAACTTAGTGTGATCTATTTTTACTACAACTGCTCCTTACTCAAGCGTCGGTGTACCCCTAAGGAGAGTTCTACAGTACAATACTAAAGTTTAAGAACCATTGTTGATTAATTATTAATAACTATTCATAACTTCACAATTTTTTTAAAAGGAAAGAATAGATGATAATCAAAATGTGTATAGTTACACATACTGGATCTGGAAGATTTAGTAAATATTTTTTTGTTTTTCAAATTGTTATAATATGGTTTTTTTGTTATAATTTGGCGTTTAAAACCTGCGATAAATTATTGACGTATGAATTGAAAGGAAATTAACAGAGTGTTAAAAAAGGACGACTCTTTATATGTTAATGAAAATTAATGACTCACCTCTTCCAAAATATCCAACTGTCCAAGCCGAGCAAGAATATTTGAGGAATTGGAATTATTCCCAGTATTTGTGGATCTCTGAATAGGTGGAGTTAAATCATCCTCACATGAGTAGTAGTCGGAGGAAGTATTGTTATTGGCAGAGGAAGAGCCATATATAGAAGATGATCTTGGTCCTCCAGGAGGAGGCCCACCCGACTCTCCAGAGCTTTTCTCAATGTGTTCTATGAGGAGGTCATCTTCTTCCTCTTCTTCGTATAGGTTGTCTTCCTCGTCGTCTTCATAGGCCTCGTCATCCGTTTCACGGGACTCTACTCCCAGTTTGCGAAGGGTTCCTTCTAGCTTATCGTATTCGTCACGTAGTTTCCTAGTAATATTAAAAAAAAAAAAAAATTATGTTTTTTGTGATGTTCTTGTAAAACTAAAGGAGAAAATTTCCCTTGATTTTTCCCTTTTAATTTTATTTATACTCAACCGAAACAGGCGAAAATAATCATTATCAATAAAGAAGTAAATAGGATATGTATATATAAAAATAATAAAGAACAAATGCACACTCATAAATTAAATTGTAATAAAAAGTATTTTTACAAATTCATTCCTTGTCACTAGGAAGCTTCTATACTTGTGTTTATTTAGGCAAATTTTAATTATTAAAATTGTGATTTCATTCTGACACTGTCCGATCTGAATAAAACAGAATTTTTCCCCCCTTTTTTATCAAAAAAAAAAAAAAAAAAGAACAACTCGTAGTAATAAAAATGTATTGAAATTATTTTTGTTTCTAGTGAGATCAAAGACATCTTCTACCCCCGGACATAAAAGAAAATTTTTAGTTGTATTTATTTCAAAAGGCACGTATTTTTATTTAATAAAATTGTGTTCCATTTACTAAATAAATACAACAACTACATTTTTTTGCATGTCCCGGAGTAGAAGACGTGTTTGTAGTGAGACAATTTAACGGAAGAATGCGAATACTCAATCCATTCTGATATTACTGTACTATTTAACTGGCCTCCACGGCATTTATTTCAGTAAACATTAAAAAATAAATCCCATGATAAGTGTCTCTATCTTCATGTCTTCCTCAGCTTCTGGAAAATTTGAATGAATACATTTTGCATATTTCATCTTGTTCTTGTTCACACAGGGGTCCGTCTATTGGACACGCGGGTACGTTATCAAAAACGTAATTTTCTATACAGTTTTAACGAATTGTGCTTCAACACTTTTATGGAAGAACCACATATTATTGTTGCATTCGCCACGATTCAGAATCTGTGTTGTCATTCATATTCTGAATTTACAGCTTAAGAGTAAAATATATCATGTTAGGGCAAAGTAAACTGTACACTGAGTCTGCTACTCACGTCTCAGAATTTAACAATTTTTAGTATACATCTTAAGATTACTATGAAAATATGTATAATAAAGTTTCAGATTGTCGAGGCACGTTTTATTGACATTTCCCTCTATTCAATTTTCTCATTTTCTTTGTAGTTGAAAATTTGATGATGTGATATCCTTTTTATTGTTATTCGTTATCTTTTCCTTTGAATAAAGTACGAATGGCAAACATAAATCTGCCAGATTATTGAAGTATATTTGTATTATAGATAATGGAAGTATTTAGAGTGGGTCCACCAAATTAAAATATCCATCTTTGTTAATTTTCTTTTAAAATTCAAGAATAAGCTTAAATTAATAAGCTTTTTCATGAACATAAAAGGTAGTTTAGATGAATTGGATTTTTTTTAAAGGCTTACAACGAATGAACTAGATGTTGTAGAAGAAAATTCACTGTTATTTTTTGAAAGCTACATTTAATATCATCCAATTATTCATACTGAAATTGCCCTTCCTTGATGACTTCGGCCACAAGGCACAAGGTACTGGTTTCTGGAACCCATGCGATTTCTTTCTCTGGAGGTGGGTCTATATTGATATCTGTGCCCATTATTATTTGTCTGTTGAGGCCCCCAAGAATTTCATTACCCGTACTATGGTAAAGCTGGATCTGCACGAGGTTGCCGAGGCCTGCCACAGCTTACGATGCGGTGTGGACGAGGTTATTAAGAGAGGTAGATCTAATTCTAAATAATTGAATTTGATTAAATGTAAGTTTCAAATAATAAAAAAATTATGGTTCTATTCGATCTAGTTGGTTCCTTATAATCCTTTAAATATTTTAACAATTTATCTGGACCACCTTGCACCTTAAATAAATTAATTAGTGAGATATTAATGCTTCAATTCAAATAGTAGTTGGAGAAAAGTTGAAAAATACTAGTTTGGGGAGACTTGATAAATTTATAAGCCTAGAAAGAATATTTTCATTTTGTTATTGCTAGAGAAAAGTGGCTTGATTTTATATATGTATAGATATAAGTGTTTCGAAATTACATGAGGATCTCAAATCAAATAACATACATTTTAGATGAAATTAAATTATGTTCCAACAATATGAAGGTTATTTTTTTAATGTTATTATTTATCCAAAATAACTACTATAACAACATGCTCTAAAACTTTCCCAAACTTTACTCATAAATAAGTCAAGCTGACAAAAAAACTGCTCAACACTAAATTTGATGTAACTGCTATAATAGCATTAATTATACACTTTGCAATAGTATTTTAGACACCTGGCTAAAATCTGAATTAATTTTAATTATTTAAGCCTTAGAGTACGTAAATGACCACTTTTTTTTAAAAATCGCAGTAGGTTTTTCCTTTCACCCTTTCTGTCATGAATTAAAAATATGTAAAATAAAAAAAAATCCTTTATTTTTTGCAATGTTTTGAATATAAGAAACATACCCCAAGAAAAAAAAAATTAATATTCTATCTTATAAAAAAATTTACAAAATGTTGACATCAAGCAACATTATGAAGTTAAGGTCCATAATTACTACAAAAATGAAATTATTTTCCTTTATCCTTCTGTAATAAACATTATTTTATTTATTTAAAATGACATTTCATTACATAAAACACAATTTTTATTATTATTCTAGTAATAAATAATTTACTTATAATTTCCTAAACATAATTATATAAAGGTTATTGAAACTGAAAGTCATGAAACAGTTAAGTTTCTGCATTTCCAATGCTGAAATGCATTTATATTTATCCTAACACATATTTGCACAATAATTCTTGCATGTTATCCTTTTTTTAATAATAATAACTATTTTCTGAAGTGTTGCTCCATGGCAAATTTATAAGTGAAAGGATTTAAACCTTTTTTTAAAATCACATTTTTCATTTTAATTTCCATTCAATGTGATTGAATCTGTATTGATCTTAATTTTGTGGATTGAAGCCCATTATGTGCGAATTGTATTCAAGATAACTTAAAAATATTTTATTTTTCGAACGCTGGAATGTATTTTAACAACTTTTATTACTTTCAAGTTTCAACTATGTCGTTATTGCATTTCGAAATTCATCAAAATTAGTCTCTAGAAACGTTATTTAAAAAGAAATAAAAGGATTTAAAGGCCAAACCTACTGCAATTGAAAATTTGGAAGGTCATTTTCGTATTCTATGATTTAAATAAATAGTTTTTGCTGTGGGCTTTCCAGGATCTTAATTGTATCGTATAGTGTTATGTGTTGTTATTGTTCCCAAAGTTACATATTATTAAACACTTTGCAATAACTATGTTAAAATATAGTTATATTTTTTATTCAATATGCCTCCTTTCACATGCAATAACAGCCTTCATACGCTGGCGAACAGATTATTAGCTCTGAATAATGAAGGCCGTGACCATTTCGTAGCACGCTGTCATGGGGGCAGCTTGTAGTGAATACAAATTAGTAAAATAGGTGCAACAGACAATCTCCTATAAGACACCCCAAACTAAAAGTCCATGGATGCCTGAGAGCCACATGGAGTCAGCCCCGAAGTCAGACAAATTGTTGATGCAGAAGTTTTGGTTCTTTTTGGCTATATCGGAAGAGTGATCATCCATGTACTTCTTCATGTTTTAGGGAGCATAGATGGAGACGCCAGCGGCCTCTGAAGCTTTCTTGGTATAGACACCAGTGCAGAGGATATTATATACGCTTTATCTTTTGGGTATTTTCTCTGACATTTTTGCACGTTTATTTTTGTTTAGTAAAGGGTTGGTTGCGTAAAGAAACCTTGTAGCTAAAAATAACGGACGTAATACCGTAATTAAATGCTACTGCAAGGCTTGGGTTCCCATTTTGTGTTTAAAATAATCATTATTTGCTAAAAAGACGGACACAAATAAAAGAGTGTGCGTCATATATATAAGGTATCCTCTCCTAAATATTGCATCGTTAATACACAAATTGAAAATGAACTTAATTAACAAATGTATAATAATATATGTATAATATATACAAATCCACTTACACCCTTTGCATTAATTATTTATATAAAAATATTTAACAAGATTCATATTGAATTAATATACCTACATCGTCATTACATATTATAGTCCTACTTATAATAGGTCATGCACAGTAGTTTTGACTATTTTCCTTCAACATTACTTTCCAACTCTGAGCCTCGGTATGTATGTGATCGTTGAAGCAACATACTTTTCCCTCGAAAAAAATTAAATATAGGAATGAAATAAACAATTTATGGGTATGTAGTTTAATGGCAATAGCTATAACATTAAATTCCTTATATTCATTTTTTTGGATAAATTATTTTTTTTCTCCCTACAGGATAAATTTAAAAACAGTCTTTATTTTTTGGGCAGAAGGAAGGAAATACATGTATCACTAATAATATTCAATTTTAAATTTGATTAAATAAGCTTTACTTTTATTGTCGTTAGTCTGTAACCAATAAGGGTTAAAAAAGTAAAATTCCTTTTTGAAAATTGCTGCTTTTAAGAGGGTGCCCACGGTACTCTAATTTTAGCTTCATCATAAAATCCTTCCTTTGCCGCTATAACTGTTCAAGCATTCTTCAAAATGTTCCCTAAATTGTATTTCAACAAGACAATGGCCCAAAACAAACCTCCAAGCTCTGGAATTGAAAAAGAAAGAAGCCTCTCACATCTTATCTATTATGCAATGACCAGCTCAATTTCCTGATTTGAACACTATAAAGTTATTTTGGGGAACAAATAGTTCAGGAAAAGTGCCCACATGTAAGGATGAGTTCTAGGCAATTTTGAAAAATGCTTGGAATGATATCACACCCGCCTATCTGAAAAACTAACTGCAAGAATACCAATAGTCTGCAATGTAGTTATAGTCGCAAAGGGATGATTTTTTGATGAAGCTAAAATTTAAACAAAAATACTTTGATTCTTTACCAATATGAATAAATGTTTATAGCCATATTGAACCTTTTTTCCCTTCATTTTAATAGCCTAAATACTGTGTTACCTGATGATAAAATCATAAGTATTTAGGTAAATGTGTGAAATTCTTTTTTTTTCCAAACTTTTTCAGTGAAATGTCCTTTGGCAATAAAATTTCCCCCAATTGTCCTAGGACTCAGGACAAAAAGAAAAGAAAAAACCTTCAATTCAATGGACCACAGATAATAATAATATTAAAATCCTATAGTCAATTAAATATTTTCTTCTAATCTTCGTCTTCAGGTGCATCCATTTAATCAAGACAAACAAAATAAAAGTCATTATTTATCATAGTTGGTCCAGTATATTTATATCTCCATCTAAAATATCCTCATAAGCATAAGTGGAGTGATTAATTTCTCCATCATGGATCTGAATAAATGTATCATCCGTATTGGTTGGTTCTAAGACACATTGCTGAAAGTAATTTTTCCGAACGGACATATATCCAAATAACCACTTTGACGAAAAAATAATAAATATATTCAATGATGGTGAAATATCGTATGATTAGGTTTCATATTTAAATTACTCGAATTATAAAAAAAAAATAACATGTTTAATTATTTGCCACGAACTGCAATCATTAATTAAAATTGATTCATTTCGTTGTGAGGATGACAGTTGGTTTGAGTCGTTATTATGACCATTGTAACAAACATAAGGACAAATTCCCAATAAATCACTAAATTATTTTAATAATACATATATACACTATATTTTTTTGTCAGCTGTTGATGTTTGGTTCTTTTTAATGAATATTTTTCGTATAGAATTAAAGAGTCAGAGAGGATATTCAGTTAAGGAACACTTAATGATTACAACTTGTGGTAAATAATTATTAACATTATATTTGATAAAATTTGAATAAAAGGAATCATAATTATTTAATATTGCAGCATCATCAAATATATTTATCCATTGTTTTGGTAAATTCTGTGTTCCACAAAAAGTTTTTTGGATAAATATCCGCCTAGAATATTATTTATCCATCAAAAGTTATCAAAGTACTTTCATGAGTTAATGTTACTTAATACACTGCATTGTTTCCAATCCTGTGTCAATTTTTATAACAATGAAAACTTTGTCGTGTTTATAAAAAATGTTAGAGAAGAAATTAATAAAAAAAATAAATTAACTTTTTTAATAATAATAAGTTTTTTATTACTGTTGCTCAACCAATTTCTTATGCAAGGATGGCATGCAATGAAATAAGAGATGAAAAAGAGTTAAATTTGAATTTGGATTCAATATTTGGGGGTAATTTTTAGTAAAATAATGTTATTAATAATTTAATTTTTTAAATATATCTGAATTTCGAAATTAATTAATCACTTAATTAATTTAAGTGAGTGCCGTCCCAATTCGAAGAGGATTTACATACATTATTAATATATTGGGACGTTCTTATGGGATTTCAAAATGAATTTTTGGGGCATTCGAGTGCGGGTTGGAGCACTTGATCTGGCTTCATAATTTAACGTAAAATACTAGATGGAAAAAATAAATTCTTTTTTTATAATGCGGGTATTAATTTACCAAATTCCGTTTTTTTTCAGTACATGGTCAATGAGGAACGTCAACTATCTGATATGATTTTAAAAACTGTGTTAAACAAAACTTTATGTATAATACCATCATAATTAAACAAACATAAAACTTTTATGTTTAAAAGAACTTCTTCTATTGTCTTTTGAAAAAAGGAAATTATGTTTTTTTAGTGTTCCCCTATGATTATATTAATTCATGTTCAGAACCAGTTCGTTAAGAAGTACAGAATTAATTACAAGTATTATAATCTTTAACATTGGAAACTCTTTACTGGAATTCAAGAAAAGTAGTTGGCTTCTATGACAGTCTTGAAGATATCAAGACAAGAGGGCTCAAAATTCAACCTGGTTTGTTATTACTCTACTCTAAAAATAAAGGAACACAAATACTAAGTAAAATAATGGTCGTTGAGCATTATTCTTTATTTCATACAAATCACTAAGATAAGATTGGGGAAAAAGTAATTTCATGTTACTTAGTATTCATTGTTCATTATTGGTCACATCGATTCATACGATAAAGGGTTGTAAAGGTTTTATACGGTATTTGACTTGACCGGTTCAGTTGTGAATGATCATGCGTCGGGTATGGAGGTTGTCATATTTTAAGTTTTTACTCCATGAATGGGAAAAACACGTCGAAAGCGAGGAAGAAAATTTGCGATGTATATGTATAAGGACTCGAGGGATTTTTCCGCCGCTCAATTATTAACGCTAATGTGAACAACTCGACCGTTTTAAGCTAGCGATCGAATAGAAGCGCCCAACATTGGTGAATAGGAGACAACTAGACATTGTGAAGACAACACGAGGCTGCATACATCTTTGATGACGTGTTAGAAGCTCTTACAGCTCTGATTCGAAGTTCTTGTGCATCCACCCTATATTCCGGTCCTGACACCATGTGACTAATACCTATTTCTGTCTATGGCCAAAGCGCTGGGGGATACAAATTTGGCCTCAATAAAGGCCTGTAAAAGTTGATTCCCTGATTTTTTTTTCAAAAGAGCCAAGGCTATATGATGTTGGATTCTTGTTGGCAACAAGTTATCAAATACAAAAGGGAATGAGGGTGATTACTCTACTCCATTTTTTCCCACAAGTTACGAGATATGATTAGCATTTGTTCTGGTCTTGAGACTAAACCTTTAAACTGACTTTTCAAAATTTTCCGAATATTGGACAATATTTTGTGTTGGCCAATTTACAACAAAATATATTGAATTATATTCATTTTATTTTTCAACATAAACAATACTTATATTGTATAACAAGTCTGAATAGTTTATATTTTCTTCCAATTTAGGTTTTCATCACATAGAGTTAGATACTATCCTCTATTATCCAATTGATTTTCTTACAGGCTCGTTAATTAACCACGACAATTATCGACCACTGCTAGTAAGGCTTGAACGTTTTTTTTTTTCGTTTTTCTTAGGAAATCTGAAAAATCAGTTGTATTTTCTTTGGGTGCATATTGAACATCTAGTTCCATGTCTATTTAAGCCTGTCAAAGTTTTGTCTATTTTGATAATTTTCTCATAATCCTCATTTCCGCTGTTTCATCAATAGACTCAATAAACAATACTAATGGGACCCATTCTTCTGTCAATCATCACATATGCAACCCCTTTTCATTGATAGTGGCTCCTGACAATGTAAACTGTGCATTATTACGTATATTCTAGAACAGTATGCATTAGATTTAAAGTATTATGGGAGCATAAATAGAACATTGGGCAGTTATCAACCAAGGAATAATGAAATATATAAATAAATGTATGATTTGTTTTAACTTTTCCAATTGTTCAGGTTGAAAAACTGTTCCTTATGGAAATTAATTTATTCTTCCGGATATTAGTATCATTTTCAATGAGTATAAAATTTTGCTATCCATCGAGCATTGTAAAGTGTCTTTATTTTTGGAATTTCAGAGATACTCCGCCAAGATAGATGATTGTAAGCTGAATTAATTCTTATTCCTTACCTCTTGAATAGAGAAACCCCAAAGCTTACTTGCAAAGTTAAATTATCATATTTTTCCATTTCTCCTCTTATTTTAGGTATTGAAAGACAGTCCATTTTTAGTGTCTTAATATTTCTAATTTTTTTTTTAAATCTTCCAAGTAAAGGAAATTCAGGATTTGTTGATATTTCATTTTTTAATGCATCCCAAGAATGTGTAAGTAAACGTTCTACAATATGATCTCTACATGCAAGTTAAAATATCTCTCTCTTCAACAATTATTGAATAGATATGCAATCCAAGGTTAGGATTTTCCAGAGTTTCCATGAGTTTTCCATCCCAGTACACTGCCTTAATTGATGAGAGATTCCAGGAACTTCTAATTTGTTTTGCAATACTAGAAACTGTTTGAATATGATATTCATAAGCTTGGTCATTACTCTAAATTAGTCTTCTTTATGTCAGCGTTGCTTACTTTGATCAATACTGACGTGATTTCTATAAAGGCTGTGACTGAAATATATTATTTCTAACGACAGAGCAACAACTTTGGAATTTTAAGAACATCATGTATCCAGAAATCTGTAGCTCCAGAATTAACAATTATCTGACCTTGCAATTAGTGAAAGAGTGAGTGCAGAAGTAAGTGAGCTGATGTTCTATCAATATGAATTTTAAGAAAATTTATATAGTCATTGTTATGGAAAGATATAATTTTTCTTGTAAACTTTCTTTAAGGATCTTAGGTAGTCTTGCTTTAGCACGGATGCGTTGCATTCGATTTTTAAAACATTGAGCTGCTCTGTATTTCACTTTTTGTTAACTGAAGGAAAAGTTTCAACTTTAAGACTTTTAACCTATGCTAAATCCTATAACAAAATTTCTTTATAGCCGAAAACATACATGCTCTTCACTAAAATACTCTATTAAATCTCCTTGCAGCATAGCACTTCGAATTTCTATTCTTTACTAACTAATTATTAGACCACCATTGCTAGTAATCCTCTGTTATTGCAAAAAATATGACAATAAGGAAACAAAGAACAAAGGATTGATTTTTGTTTTTTTTGCGTAATAACAATGATCGATAATAAGAATACGCCAACATTAAATTTGCCAATTTTTATGGAATACCAGATTTAGCCGTAGTATATTGAACCTTAATACTATGCAAATGGCTGGCAAGATCGAAAGAGGTTGGGGGAGAGCGATGACCCCACGGGGCATACTTGGCTTAAATCAGATGATTGTAAGACTTCTTATGAATCATTGAAATAAAGTTAAAAACGGAATTACTTCTTTCCCAACTTATAATACCCCAAAATAAACTTTCTATGGATTAAATCTCATAGATAGAGTTGTATAAAAATATGACTTTTACGCGTACCGATATGAAGACTGTTTTTTTATTTTTGCAAATATGTTATCAATATTGTTCTAATTCTTAAAAAACCAGCATAAAAATATAGAGTAATCACTTGTGCTGGTACTCATAAATGACGGCGAACAACACTGAGGATTGGTTAGAGAATTATAACTCTATGTCCTTGTTGGACTAACTAAGAGTAAAATTGAGGATCGACATTGAAGTAATTTCTACATACCAATGACATTTTTTCATAATGACAGGGATTTGTCTTTATTTCTTTGCCCTCAGTTGATATAATGAAACGTTCAAATTAATATTACTGCTGAAAAATACTTTCTGGAAGCATAATCTACTTTAAAATAAAAGATAAATTACTGTAGCTTTTACAAAGATTTAAAAGCTTTAAGCATAATAAAAAATTGATGTATAATTCATCCCCTCTAAAATGGGAAGATTTTTTTTTATCTTAACACTGTCCCATAATTAAATGATGGCACCAAAAAACAAACAAACAAAAAAAAACCAATATTTAGAGTTAAAAAATAAAAAAGCAAGTGATTTATTTTATAAGGATATATTTTGCTTGTAATTCAAAAATCGCCTTCAATATATACAAGTGTAAAAGTGCTCAAATAGTCTGAAACCCCAGATATAATTGAAAAGAAATATTTACCAATTCAATATCTAGAAAATAATATTTTTTGCACTTCAATGTTTATGTTATAACTAGTAAATATAAGATTTGCCAGATCATTGGATATTATTATCTGGGATGGAAAAATCGTCTAAATCTTCCCCTTTAAAGAATGGCTGTATATCTCCTTCCACTAACTTCTTGGTGCCTAAAATTTGGCAACAAAATGTCTTTTTTCAAAGAAGCTAAGGAAATACTCGTTCATTTTATATCTCTTCTCTACCTTGATAAATCCTGGGAAAAGAAAATTGTACTTTCTTTGAAAATAAATGATGGGAGGAAATTTATGGCTAAGTTCTTTATAACGACACAGCTATTGAAGGTTTCAAGTCCTTGTATAGGACGAATGTTGTATAATAGTATCCACGCTTTTGTTGACTGTCCAGTTCTTTCAATAATTAAGCAGTTAATTGTGTTTAATCAAATATTTATCGAAAACTATAAAGAAGAGGAAATTAAAGGATATATTCTATTTGGTATTTCCTCTCGAATATCTGAAATTTCTCAAGAACAAAAGTCAATAAATATGTCTCTTAGTATGTATAGCCATTCATAGCACAGAAAATTACTGTATACCGAGTGGTTAGTCTTAATGATATAAATCTATACTTATAGCCGCTGCTGCGAGGTACGCAATATTTTCTTTGAAGATACCTTCCTCTGATGGGGCTACGTGGAGTTATGCATCCCATTTAATAAAATACTTCCCACCGATTTCCGTACGACATGAAAACACTCTTCACTTAATTATTCGTCAATATTAAAAGTACATTAGTGGATGCTGTTATCCTTTAGAAGGTGTTTTATGCTATTCTGTATTATTTTATGTTGTATTATTGAACTTTTGATTGCTTTTGTGTTTATTTTTTCAATGAGAATTTTCCTTAATTTTTGTTATGAATGGATTAAGAATGTTAATTTGAAACTATAATGTTTAATTTTGTGTTTTTTTATGAGCGCAAATATTCTTGAAATAAAAATCTTGCTGGTGAGGGGAAAGAAATCCCCATTTCTAAATTTATACAACATTTATAGATGAAAAAAGTAGGATAGTTAGATAAAAATATCTTATACTTTGAATTAAAATAGTTCATTTTTATCTACAGCACGGAAATATGATTTTATAACGATGTAATGACATATTTTTAATACATTTTAAGAGTAAGATATTTATAACATCTTGATAGATAGTTAGATTCAAGTGCTTTTATTTATTGGTCCCATTTTGTGTGCCAATAATTCACTATTTTCCTTCATATTGATGCAAAAAGGGTTTGTAATGTAATAGTTTTTAGGTCCTAAAAGGACATATATCAAAAGTCCTGACGTCACATGAAAACAATTTAAACAGTTAGATAAATAAAATAAAATTTTATGTACATAATTTTAAAATTGTGCAATTTGTAAGATATTGTATGAACATGTTTAACGATGGCTTTTTAACTATTTCGTTAAATGTACATGTAATTAACACGAATATGAACTTTAGCTCAAAATTCGACATCTTAGCCAAGACAGTTAAGCATTCCACTGATCACAAAATTATTTAAATTAATCCTACACTAAACAATTCAAAACCTAATAGTCAATCCATTGGCCCCCTTGATGAAGCTGAGCATAATCCTATAATATTTTTTTATAATATGATGCACTGAGCTATAGCTACACACACTCATTGTTAAAATTGTAAAAAGTACAAGAAATTTGTACGAGGTGGAATATTGAATAAAAATACCTCATTTTGAATTAACTTTGAAAATACAATGTTACTTATGATGAAACTCTTGAAATTGACGGAAAGCACACACTTTTGTTTTACAGACAATTTAGTTTTTAGAAAATGTGTTTTCTTCACTTACTTTTATCATTTAATTGATGCAATATTAAGCTTTTTATGGGAAATTTTTTCCCCCTTTTAAGTAGGATTTGGTTGAAAATTAAGGTGGATGGTTAAAGTTCAAATTTTTCTTTAACCTTTGACGTAAACAATCTCATTTCTATTTTCATTTACAAACTCATAAAGGAGAAAAGTGTCACCATTTTATTTTAAATTCTTACAAAAATGCGTATATATATATAATATAGTCTTTTGTACGGTTTGATATGGAAATGAATAGGATTAGCATAAAAATTATTTTCTTTAAATAAGCCTTTAATCGATTTTTATCGCTATGTAGTCAGTATTTTGTAAATAAATTTAGTTATTTGAGTTAGGTTGATCTCTTTGAGGAAAGTAAAAAAAAAAAAATATTCGTATATGATCTGACCTTGATTTTTTTTTATATGAAAAATAACTGTTCCATCAGGTGTTGTTACTTCTTTCTGTCTTTAGCATGAATAATTACACAACTTTGTTTATTTTTTTAACTAAATAAAAATATTTAGCAAATATGGCAAAACATTAATAAGTTTCCAGCAAAACAGTTTGTTTGTATTTAATGAGCTAAACGTAAATAGAGAGCTGTACAATATCAAATATGCACAGCAATTTTTAGGCATGTGTTAATGCGTTTCCGTTCATTTGTTCCAAAACCATATCCCAAGTTGTAAAATAGCGACCACTGGATCATTATTTGTATAAGGCACTGTTCTTAGTGGGACTTTTTTTTTGTCTGTTTGAAGATTAGAGTATTATTCTATAACTAGATATGCATAAAAATGTACTAGAAAACGGCAACACCTTTTCTAGTTGGTAATTTGAACATTTTGCTTCGATGCCGCTATCATTATTATTTAATTCTTCTAGACAGAACAGCTAAATATGTATAAAGTAACAGCTAATGCATGTGTCCATCAAAAATGAAGAGTATCAATCACAATTTGCTGGGAGTTATAAATCCTTCTTACGCTCGAGGTAGAATTGAGGATTGACATTGGAATTATATGTCTTTGTTATAGCCATACAGAGTGGAATTTATGTTGATTTCCTTCCTGTCACGTCTGCTTGCAGCTGATCTATAAAAATGTCATGACAGCCAAGGTACTATCCTCCAAGACATTCTTCAAATTATAAGAGTGACCACTTTGATTTTCTGTTTCTTTTATTTTTATGTACCGGCAGGACACAAGGTTAGTAAGCTATCTCTGCCACAAAAAGGATTTTTTTTCAAACACAATTTTTTCTCCAACCAGTTATCAGATTGAAACAATAAAATCAGATTCCGAAAGCTTGATGAATTCTAATTAAATTTATTTAATAAAATCTCCTCCACCTTTAATAACTATCCCTATACGAGGCCTAAGGCGCGAGCCAGCCTTCATCAATGGGCCCCTTGGCAAATCCGAGAATTCCTTCTTGATAATGACCTATAAATTATTCTTTGATGTTGCAAGGGATTCAGTTGACTTGTCGTTCTATCGGGTACAACACAAAAAAAAAAAAAAAAAAAAAATACCAGATTCAGATCCGGCGAGTTTAGAAGCCCAAAGTTTGTTTACTTAAAATAGTAAAAAACGTTCGGAGCTATTTCATACTTTGTTGCATTATTGGTATCTCAAAACCACCTTTAGAGGCCTCAAATTCTCTCTTAACGATGCAAACGAACGTTTTACTGAGTGCCAAAGTTCGAGCCATTCGTTATAGTGTTGCTCCGACTTTTTCCCGATTGCAAGTATGGTTTTTGTGCTTTTTTCAAATATTTGGGACAGCGAAACTTCATTATTTCCCTGTAGTCTCCATGGTTTTACCCTTTCCACTGAATTAACAAGGTAAATTCTGCGAAGGGAAGAAAAAAGTTGTATATTGCATAAGAGAAAATGACAAAAATAAAATAAAATTAACGTCGTCCATGATATCATATTAAGCGACATCTTGCGTGCAAATAATATTTCAGAAGGTTCTCTTTTTTACAACGAATCTTAGATCAATTTTTGTCAAAGTTTAGTTCCTTAGAAAAAAAAACACTTTTTCCTCATGATTTGGCCAATTTGAGGTTCCACAAATCATTTCATTACTATTACCATTAAAAGAAAATTGATTTTATATGTCATAACCTATTTTTTAAATGATAAAATATATTATGCTTGTTTTGTTCATTTTAAATGTTAAGCAAAAGTTTAGAATATCACACTCTATAAATTAAAACATAAATTTATTAACTTTTGTTCATTTATACGTATTGTGCAAATATACAAAGCAGAGTTGACCCATATTTTAAGACATATACAGAGTACATATGTGGGATTTATATAAATACCTTTCATGCAATAAAGTCAAATTTTATATGAGTAAGGTTATATATTTTAAACAACAATGTTTGTACAAGCAATTATAAGACTGTAATAAATAAAGTGTATTTTAGTGGCTACAATGAAAAAGGTATATAATGCTTTACAAGATGGCTTTTTTATACGGTCTCCTATTTTTAATAACAAATATTGCAAAAAATTGACACTTCAGTTGATCTGTTATTTTAATGTAAATAAAGTTTATTTACTTTTCTTTTGAAAGTTTATCTTGTTGTATGAATAACTTTAAACACTTTTTTTTAAACGAAACAACCTTATTGCTCATATTAAGTCCCCACATTTATATTTGTCTGATTTAAATATACTATGGAACGTTTAAAAGAGCCATATTGAAAACAAAAAATCTTTTTTTTTTAACTTTCTCCATATTTATTAATCATGGGACAATTCCATGCACAGCTTATATTTTCATTAAATTTTTTCCCTCCTTACTCGGTCAGTGAGACTTATCTTGATATGATTCAGAGATTTATAATAATTGTTGGCTTTATTATTAAAAGTAACCTTGAGGAAGAAGGATTTTGTTAATATTTACATAATATACTTATTTACAGGCCACCCTCAACATACGTTCTAAAAAAACAAATAAACTCAATTCTAACTGTTTTAGTATGTTATTAATTCAGATAACTAGGGTCGTTCTCTTTTTTAATGTAGGATTTAAAATCATTACTGTCTACGTCCGGTCTAGCATTGTCCCTACAATTGATTCTTCAAACAGATTCAAATTTTAAAGAGCCCTCTACAGTGTACTTTTTTTTATTCATGTTCCATTATTAAAATTTTTTATTTATTAATTATGTTTATCATAATTTTCAATCAAAACGGTGCTTATATGAAGGTTGAACTCGACGTTTTCCATTATTTTATTAACATATTCGGCCTTGTATCATTCACATCAAAATTATCGAAATGGAATCGACCCAACCAAAATTGCGTCCTATTGGTTGCTATAGTATCCGGAACATAAAGAATATTCACATTTCCAGCCACCTGGCTTGAGTTTTCACCTTTTTTGAAGAAAAACGGTAAAATATGGTATATTTTATTACTGCAAATGTCCATCGTTGAGTACAAGCTCAATCAAGACTATATACAACAATCTCAAAACTGTTTAAAAAGTTTTTCTAAACGAAATATCATCTTTCTAACGACATTCAGCGTAAAGGGATCGCATTTACATAATTACACATGCCTAAAGTCATCTTTTGGAAAAATAATAAATTTCTTTTAACTACATATTCTAACTGATTTCCTTATATGATAAAAACCGTTCACAAACGGGTTGAATATTAGAGTTTTTTTGTGACAAATATACCTTATTCAACCCTAGATGTACATAATTTTATGTTTGCACAATACAGTCGTCCTTAATGACAATTATTAAAAGTTAAAAAACGAAGAAGTTTTTTTGTACGAAAATTTCATCTTTCTAACGCCATCTAGAGTAAACCAATTGTACTTATATATAGTAAGATATACATTACTAAACCCATATATTCAAAAAATAATGGATTTCCTTTTACTATATCTACCATTATATTAAAATAACTCAGTATACCAAAGGAATTAGTTTCGTATAAATTTAAGTATCTTTCATGCACGAGAATAGTTTGCCTTTATTACATATTTAAGCCTAATTAAAGTTTTAATTTAAAAAAAAATATATATATTGGATTATAGATATTCGATATTTATTGATGATGATGTCATTTGGCGAAGATTGTTCAATGGAACGAGGACTGATACGTCCGATTTGTACACTTCCTTAAGATTTAAAGCGGGACTGGACAAAAGCTATAAATCAAGTGGCGAAAAAAAGACCACGTCATCAATATTTATACAATTAATGTAAATATAAACCACTACTTCCTTGTCTGTTTGGGGCGTTGAGTAATATTACATATTATTCTACAATTAACTATAAAATCCATGAAATCAGCCTTTTCACTGAATTACGAATGTGTATTCTGCGAAAAGAAGAAAGAGTTACATATATTTTATGAGGAAATGACAGAAAATTATAACGTTACGTCATCTGTGGTATCATAAAAAGGGACATCTTATTTGCAAAAAAATATGAGTACGACCTGGAATCTACTCAAGCTAACAAAGATGTTTTGCCACTTTACTTTAAAGCTTTAGACCGAACAAAGGTTTCCAAATTTTTGAATTATTACATTCCTTCAAACTACTTCATGAAACGAAAATTTATTAGGATTTTTTGATATCCTTTTATACTTATATTTGAGGGTCAACTGTTTTTTATATATTATGTATAAGGTGGATTCTGACACGTTAATTAATAAATGTATGACGTACACCATACTCTTCAAAATAGGAACATTCCTTCCACCATTTTTCTTTTCTGAAGTATATGTTTCTCTTTGAAATAACAATTAAGTATTGTGTGAATAATTTAATTAAAAACTTGGCTTTTCTTCCTGTCATGGTCATAAAAGCCTTCTCACTTGAAACCATAAAAATTATATAGTATATGCGTACATAAAATGTCATAAGTACATTCATCTAAGTATGTATAACCGTAAATACTAATAATAAGATAGATCATTTTTCTGCATAAAAGTATTTTGCATTCATCGTTTGAGTGAATACATATCATTGTCATAAAAATTCTTTTAAAAAAGCAGCAGGATACGAATGCGTTAATTGATTCTAATTCTTTGTTAAAATGTGGATTACTTAATATCTGGAAAAACTATTATTAAATTATTATTATTAAACTTATTTTCTCTTTTAAGTGAGATATGAATTACTTAATTTAATGTAATTTATAGATAAAAGAAGGTTCATCAAGAGACTCTCTCAATAGTAGAGCAAAATATGATAAACTACGAAGGAACTGACAATATAATAACTATCTCATCCATCAAAAAAGTGAAAAAAAGTTGATGATATTTAATAAGTGGTCTATACTCACTAGTATTGAAAATATAGGATTATAATTTAGATATGAAAGAAATAGAAAAACATTGGTATTTTTTCGACCAAAATACTTGATAATTGCTTTTAAAGCAGTCCTTCAAGTTTCACCACAAAAGATTAAAATTTTCCGACAATTTTTTATTTATTTTCTCACAGTTTCATGATAAAATACTTAAATCATCAGTGAGGGTTTTTTGGACGATGATATAATACCCTATCTCTGCGTTATTGATTCCTCACTTTAAAAAAAAATCTTTTTTACTCTTGTTATTTAATGTAATAATTACTTATTATTTATTTACAATGCTCCATTAATGAGGTTACATGTGCAGTGTCCTTCCAAATGTAAAATAATCATTGGATAGGGGTAATAAAATGTTAAAAAAGAGATTATAAGTGAAATTTGTAAAAAAAACAAGCAGAATGTAAATCAAATACACTGATCCTGCAGAATATAAAGATGTGATTATTTGTAAGTCGTATAACCTGCTGGTATGGTAAAAAAGAGACCAAAAAATTAGATGGTAACCCGGACAATTGAAAAAGTACTTGAAAAAAAAAGCAACATAGCTTTACTGTTTTATTAGATTTAAAAATCTTGATATTGACATCCAAATTTATAAGTTTTATGATATGTGTCAAATTACTTTAACATTTTTTTGCAAGTGCCTAAAAACTATTGAAGGTATAGTCTAATTTTTATAAAAGGTCAAAGGGACATCTTTTTGAAACATGTACAAGTCCAAATTTGTAGGAGTCTTAAAAAAATGCGTATTTAAACTTACAAAAACTTTTAAAAAATTGCCTATATTTTTATTATTCACATGCTCACAAGTGAGTGATTTTTAAATTTTTTGACTTGCACCCCAGTCCTAACGTAGTCTTTATTAAAGGAATATAAAATGTTTCCTAGAATGTGGCAAAGACTTTTTTTAGTTAGGAAACTGAACAGAGTTTTTTATTTTTACGTCATTCTTGAAGACACAAAGTCTAAGTGTAAAGTAATAACTAGTTTGATTACGCATAAAAGAATGATAATTTTTTCATTGTTATATAAGCCCTTCATAATAAAAAAAAACCCCTATTATCTAGTAAATTTTACTTCATTATTTTTGTCTTCGTTGAAACCTTACAAAATAACTACCAAAATGTTTTTTTTTAAATTCAAACCCTAAAAATTAAGCCCTTCAAGACATCATAAATATTTTTTCATATGCAGTAGTGTAAAATTTTTCTTTGTCGTTTCATAATTAAATTAATTATTCAATTATTTATTTGATATTGTATGTCTAAAATAACAGTGACACATTGAGTAAAGCGTCACTAACTCAAAAATATGATCAAGTCAATTAGCAAGTATTGTTCTTGAGACGCTTTTTGTAAACTATTCTTTAAGGCTCATGACAGATCCGGACGGCAAGTAAAATTTTTGCCACCAATACATTCCTACTAAATAGATTCACATTTGGACATAAAAACTAAATCTATGGTTGTTTTTTTTCGAACTTGTATTGCTTAAAATTTTTGAGACTAAAATAGAACCAATCATTGTTGGATTTAAGTAAATATTTTAGAATTTTTGAGTTATATGTAAAGTTGTGTTCGAGTTGGAACATCATACCAATTTTCGAGTTCTGTTGAGATCGTGTTATTGATAACTGTCACATATGTAAGTATGTGATGGGTGTTTCCTTTTTTAATACATCAATTGTTACTTTTAATTATAAAGCCCGGCGTCTGTAGTAGTTTATTACTGTTTTTTTTGAATGACACTTTGAATTTGAGAAATAATAACTCAATTTTTTGAAATTTTCATCATTTTTGTTCGAGTTAAGTTGAGTTTTTAAATAATATTTCGAGCAAGTTTGAGTAAATTTTATCTTTAGTCAACATCCTTTTTAAGCACAGTTAGTGTGAGCTAGGTAAAAATTCGTATTTTACTACATAATAAACACAACTGAACAATTGCAAAAATTACGTCATCTAAATTTTGTAATTTTTTTTTACCTATACCATACATTTTACACTCTTAACTATCAATAAAAATGCTAAAAAAACTTGTATGAATATAAAATATCGAGAAAAAACATATCCTTATCTTCAAAAAATCTTATCAATATGTGTTTGAGATTTCAACAAGATATAATTTGTTATTTTTACATAAAAACAGTAAATTTTTATTTAAGATAAAAGTGTCTATGATATATTCATTACATTATAGAAAACTTGCAATTAAATTTAGTACACTTCTGTTTTGATGAGTTTGTGCGTATTATGTAAAAATAAAAGGATAATCTATGGCATTAAAAGGAAAAATATAGGAACGACTTTAAGCAAATCAGTTAATTAAGTTAACTAAACGTCGATCAAAAAATTGCTAAATACACGAATTAACCCTAAATGAGACATTATCAAGAGAAATAAAGGATCGCATCTATCAGATTTAATTTTACCGGAGTATAAAAAAAAAGGTATTGGCGATAAAATTTAGTTTCAAAGGAATAAGGCCCAGGTTTATAAATTTCGATGTGTAAAATATTCTAGTTTGCTAAGAAGAAGTTGAAAACACATTTTTCCCGTATTTCAAGTAATATTTGAATCCAACACTAGTACTATTTGTAAACTATATATTAGATTAAAGACAGCCCGAAGGACCAAGTACTGCTATTAAATTTTTTATGAAACATTAAAATACAAAGTATATAAATAATAAAGGAATGAAGGACGAAAGTATATAAAAAGTAGTAAAATAAAGGGTTAATACCTTGAGTTTTTCTTTATAAAAAAATACAATCAAATCATCATCTTTACTAAACATGAGTTTTCTTTTTTTTCTTCTTTTTCATTAGTCGAACTTTATAATTTAGGACCATATTTGCGGACTTATATTATTTGTCACTAAGAAAGAATTCCAAAAGTTAATTTAAAATTATGTGCATTCCAAATTGATTACGATTTATCGATCCCAAAAAATACTTTTGTATTGTCCCCATTGATTAACGATTTATATAATATTTTCAAACAATCAGTATGGAAATTTTTTTAATGTAATAAATGTCGTAAAAATAAATCCATTATTTTTCTAATAGATGATGGCTTTAGTAGTATGTATCTCGTAAGCTATAAGTGTAATTGGTTTACGCTCGATTGTGTTAAATAGAAGTTATTTTGTACTATATAACTTATTAAACAGTTTTCTTATTGTTTGATTCTATATTGTTTGAGCGTGACTCAAAAATGAACACCAGCAAAGAGAAAATATGAAATATTTGACAGTTTTTTTTTTCGAATAAGACGAAAATCCAAGGCAGGTCCCTAAAAATGTAAATAGTGTTTATTGTTCTGATAAAATAATAGCCAATCTTGTGCAATGTTGGTTTCGTTGATTATATCCTGGTAATTTTGATGAGAAAGATGTACTACGCTCTGGGGGATCAATTGTTGAAAATGTAGATAAAATAATTGAAATAGTCGAGTCCGACTGTCATGTAATCACTGATTTGATCGCCAAGGAGATCAGTGAAAATGTACTACAACTATAGTGAGGATAATCTCCTTTATTTAAAATAACATTAGAACAGGGACAATATTATAATAATATTCAAATATAATTAATATGCATTTTTACACCGTAGGTAGACGGGAAATCTTAACACTACAACGATTTATTAAAGAATGAACTAATTTTCACCTACCATTTTTCCTTTTAAAATGATTGAAAATCTTTTTTTTTCCTACAAAACCCATCTTTATGTAAATTATAAATGTTTTCCTAGTAAAAAAGTTGTTCCACTTCTATCAATAGTTCAAAAAACTTTGCTTTTGTACATATATAAAATGATAAAAAATCAACTTCTAAATCACATTTCCTTTTCTCTTTGTTGGTTATCCAACCCATTATATTTGTTTATATTCCAGTATATAACTACTATTTATCAAATAGTGAGTTGTTAATTAATAACTTAAGTAGTGATGAAAATAGTCTGTATTTTAGGACAAAAAAAAAAAAAAAAAGGAACCAAAAATGAAAATGAAAATTTGAAGAATGATTTAGAAGTGCACAGGGAAGATTTTTGGTTCAGCACCGGACAAAGTAGAACAAGGCATCATTGGCCTATGGATCCTTCCCTATTATCTGCATCGTTTTTCGTAGATTTTGTGAAGTATGATTTTATAGAGCTGTACTTTGCCTCATTACCCGATACTTCACCGAAAATCTATCTAAAGAATAAACAAAAAACAAATCAGGTTATTGGGAAGGACCATAGGGCAATGAGGCATATTGTTACTGTTATTGTTGTATAATATCCTGCCGACGCCCTTGCCTTCTTACCGTTGAATGGTAAAAAAAGGGAGGGGGGGACAAATTAGTAAATCCGTCCTAGAAATGATTCAATACTATTACAAGACGATTATGACATTATGGGTGTTAAAAAGGTGGCTTTTATGTAGGTTGCTTTTCAAGTTATATAGTAATTCATGTCACTCTTCGTTGGCCTTTGTGGCCAAAACATATTATTATAGCCAATTAGTTGGTTTATAGCTTTAGTTCCTTAAGTGGGTAATATTTTATCAATAATACTATTAAAAGTCATAAAAAACAATTTAAAAAGGGAATGATAAAATCTATAGAGCATTCAACTCTCCTTTTCCTTGTAACTAAATATATGGTTAAATGATGACGAGGGGAAAGATTACGATTATAGTACAAATACGAAGAAAAAAAACCCAACCCAATTCCTGCTGAGTCACTGGAATAAAATCCATTGACTGACCCATTCTATTGAACTTTATAATGTATGTTCATAAATATATAATAATCTTTTTTTTATATCGTACTTACATTATGTTATTAATCCCTTCACGAAGCTCCGGGTCAATATCTTCCTCAGAGGATGCACTCGGCATGATGGGACTACTGCAAATAAATAAATAAGAAAAAAATATTATATGTACGACACGCATAAAATACAGAGTAAAGTAATAGGTGTAATATTCAATAGTAAATTACATGTCGTAAAACTTTTATTAAATAAAAGTAAATGTATAAAATGTCAAAAGCAGTTACTGCTTTTTATTTGAAAAAATAATAAAAAGGAATAAATTAAAATAATCATAATAATTTATGTACATAATTGAAATTAAAACGACTCCATAGAAGGGTTAATTTATTATGATTTGGTTGGAGTATAGGAAGACGGGGAGATGGGGCTGTTAGTAAGGATGAATAAATCATGTGTGATTCATTTCTGAGACGTATTATCCGTGTATTAATCCTTACATAAATATATAAATGTGGAGTCTTTCTTATGAATACTCCAATAGAGAAAAAAAAAACAGTTTAAATCCTTAATAATTAGAGTTGTAAAATATAAGCAATATTTTGTTGTAAAACAATAAAAAAGTATTACCAATAAATGATATTGTGGGCTCTTTAATTGCATGATTTTATATCGGTTGTTTTTGGGTAATTTTTTGCTACATTTCTTTTTTGCCTTTTGGAAATTTTTTAGGTAATAAAAATTATTTATATACAAGGTGAACCCTAAATAATGTAAAAATTAGAAGAACATTTAAACTTATATAACTCATAGAGGGTTAGAGATATCAATATAAAAAAATCATTAAAAATAATTAGTCAAACGTTGACCATGTCTGTTTAGTTTTTTTTTTTAATGATCCTTTATTTAAGAGAAAAACGCAGACACAGAAGCAATAAATCCTTCAGTTTTTTAAATTCTGGCATGCCTCCCAATATTGTTTTCTAGTGAAGGTAATATTTTATTGTGGAGGTCACATTCAACTCACAAAATGATCAGGTTCTGAACAAAACAGGGTCTGATTGATCTTATAAGGTATATTGAAAGGATAAATTAGAGTCAGTAAAGTATAGGGTGCCGTTAACCGGTCCTATAGGACGGTCCTTATATTTGTGCTCTCGAGATTCAAAATTAACAACATTGTTTGCGTGAGTACCATTCTTAAGAAAATTCTCTAGCCAATTCCCACTTAAGGAACGATACTTATACCTTTCAACAAGATATTGTTCTTCTAACACGTCCATTTTGATGCATAAATGATTGTTACGCTCATTTTCCTAGCTTTCGGAGCAACAACTTTCAGACTCAATCTAGTCCGTATTTGAATATAATGGATTTTAGAATATTCTTCATTTTGTGGGACATGATCAAGAAAAAATACCATTTCAATTTGGATGTACTGACGGTTTCCCTTATTAGGGATTGGAACAACATTCTCTTGAAGGTGGTCTGTGCCTACTGATCTAACAGACTCAAGGTTGTAATTTCTGCAAATGGGCAACATTTTAAACATTTTTTTTTGTCACCTACATATTGATATGATATCCAGTAGTGATCATACAAAATTTTAGGTGTCTAATAATACAATTTAAAAAAATACATCCCTTTATTCATTTAACAGTATTTAGGGTCCACCATGTACAAGAATTATTTAACCGTATGATGATATTTTCAAAAAAGGGCCAATCACTGACAATACCTATAATTTTAATTCAATAAATTATTTGTATTAATGGAGTGACGTAAGTAAATGGACAATTCTATGGATCTTAATATGCTCAATACTCAGTCGCTCCTATGTATATATACAAAATGTATACGTACTTCAATGACGATTCCTAAGCCCGATGGAGTAATTGCATCACTATAATCCTTACATATATTTAATCAGTGCAATTCATTCTAACCTATGAAATGAGTATTAAAAAATAAAAAAGATTTGCATATTTTTTAATAATTACAAAATTTATCATTCTGTTATTTTCTTTCTATATACATATAAGTCCAATGGCTAATATTGTTAAAAAAGGGGAGCGAGTTTTAGAAAGCTACGCTGAAGAGATATGAATATCTAAAAATGTACTATTATTTTACATATTTATTTATTTTATGTCAAAAAATGCCATAAATATACTCAAAAAGCAGAATATAAAGTCCGATGAGTAGCATTAAACTAAACACATAGTTGTACATATATATATTTATTTTATGTTTCTAAAAATCAGTGAGGCATGTTGAAGGGCCTTCTTCCATTCGATCCTTTCTTTTTCTATCATTTTACAGGCGTAAAATAATAAATATTTTATGATCAGTAAAAAGATGCAAAGGAGGTTAATCCAAAATACTAAGAGATATAAAAAAAACCATAAATTGCCTTTTTCACGATGAGGTTTACCTATCAAATTAAAAACCTTTAATAAATATGCTAGTAAAATATTTATAAGTTTACTAGAGCGGTTTATTTTACAACTTTTTTAAATTTTTGATTATACCCATTGGTGAAAATTTATCGAATAGGTACAAAAATAACCTATACAATATTCCATTATACATCGATGTCATCCCCAAAGTTGGACCAATAAACTTGCTGTAGCATTTAATTACGATATTATCCCCTTTATTTTTAATTACAAGGTTTAATACGCAACCAAACAACAGCTGAAACAAAAATAAAGAAGTTTTGTTTGCTTGCCATCTCTCTACTTGTGTAAGCAAGTCGGAGGAATAACAAAGAAGGTAACGTGTTTGCAATCTCCTCCGCGCAGGTTTCAGAAGGCTGTAGAGACTATTGGCATCTCCAGACTGCCTACAACATCAAGCAGTCAATTACATCCCTATACAGCCAAGAAGAACTTAAATTTCTACAACAACAACATGGATGATTTCTGGCCTATCTCCATCTGACCATCTTCAGCCTTGACCTCGACACTTTGGACTTTGCAGTTTAGGTTGTTTGTGAAAAAATATATGCTGCACCTCTCATCCATTTGGAAATAAGGGTACGCCATGGACACGGCATTCATCGTCAAGAGCTGCCAATCTCATCCTCGGTGTGGAGTGCTTTTATTGGTTTTAAAGAAGGACATATTGAATACAATGTATTATAGAAACATATCACAATTACGTTTTTTTCTTCACCAGCAAGGTTTTTATTTCAAGAATATTTCCGCTCATTATAAAATCAAATCAAAAGCAGTCAAAACTTCAATAATACGATATAATTAGTCTATCATAAATTAAATATTATAGTTTAAAATTACTATAAGTTGAAACTGTATATGGGCACATAGTAAGTTGACACACTTACAGCAAGGTGGTTGTTATACCATTTTTGACTGTGTTGTGATTTAATCTGAAAATGTAGGAAAAAAAGACGTGTCCTACATATGGATCAATGATCATCAAAATGACTATACATAATTCATTCTTTTTATTGCTCTACAGAGTGACTTTATAAATAACTTTATTTAAATAGTTTTTCTTGGTCAGGAAAATGCTTATCAAAATTGATATAATTCATCTTTTTGACCAACTCTGACATAAAAATTTACTTTGTTTTTAATTTCACCTGTTGATTTTTATGTTTTATTTCCCTAAATCAGTATTCAAAACGTTGATTGGTTGAACTTTAATAGGATCTTTTTTGCATTGAACTATTCCCAGCAATTATTGAATAGTAATTCCAAAGTTGGATTATATAAAAAAAAACTCTTTTAATTGGTTACATGGATTTGCACGGATTAAGTCTGTATAAAAACCCATTATAGTATTGCAATTATTGTATCTGGGCCAAAGACGTCTTTTATCTCAGGGTATATATGAAATAATCGAGTACATGTGTGTATCTAGTTAACTCCACGTAGTTTTATTAGAGAAACACTTCGGGGCGTTTGCTAAATAAGTACCCGCATTCGAATATTTCTTTCATGCCCTAGGATGGAAAATGTTTTTGTATCTGAGGTAGAAATTGTATTTGAAGTCAATATACAGTAAATGGTTAAACTTGACCCAGGAAACCTTGAAAAAACGTAATTTGAGATAAACTCTCAGACTATTTTTAATTTATTTATCGAAATATTAACTATATTTTTTATTCTAAATGTGATCCTCCATCAGAAACAATAGCTTCCAGACGAGGCATAATGGCCTTGCAGACATTGAAAACATCGTCCTCTGGCATTTTGGTCCATTCAATCCCCACAATAGCTTTGAGTTCGTTCACATTCCTGTGAGTAGAAGCGCAGGAATTTCCCTGTACGAAGCCCATATTCCAGAGTCAAATTGTGTAAAATCTGGCGAGGATGGAGGCCACATTGATGCTGGCCAGAAATCCTGTAGATTCTTCGGTAGTGACTTTTGGGTACCCCTGCTCTAGTGTCTATGAATATTGGGCCTCAAAATCCTCTCTTTCCTCACTTGTGCGTGAACAAGATTAAAGATCCTTTGCTTTTTAGCCTCCTCCATCTTTGTCCTCAGTCCAATTATCCAAATTTTTGTTTAGAGAGGCTTAGACAGTCTTCTGCCAAATATTTTCCATAAAACATCTGGGCTGTCAGATTATATATACTTTATGAAGTGTAACAATTGTGCTCGTGCGCTTTGTACATAATCTATACTTCTTTATCTAGGACCAATCGTAAGACGAACATTGATTTTAAAAGAATTTTTCTCTTGCTAACTGTTAGTAACTGATTTTAGACCTTTTTCTTTTTTCGAAAATAAAGGTTGCAAGGTACAATAAAGGTAATGACGTTTTTTGAACTTTGACCAAGTCGTGTAAACTATAAATGACATTGTATAACAAAAATACTTGGAATATGTCCTTTTCTTTACTGCAAGACAACATTTCAATTAGCTAGTCTTAATCAAAATTCGAAAAAAGTTGAGCAACAAACTGTCCTAGCATAGAGATCAATCCAGAAAACTTAAATAGGCTTTTTCAGGATGTGATTTAACTCCTAAATGAAAATCCTCTTTGTATATTCACCCTCAGTGTGCAAATATGCAATAAATAGGCATACATATATTTTTATCATCATAGCCTGTGTATACATACTTTGTATAGTCAGTCTCAATATTAATAAGAGCTCAATTTTGACGATGGCTACGACAATAAAAGAATTGAACCAAAAATACATAATGATTTCCTTTCTTTTCAAAAAAAAAAAAAATATCCCTTTTGATAAAAAAATATATAAACTTATATATAAAATGGTAAGTAAGTCAGTAAAAAGGAAAAAGAAGGAATGAGAGAACAAAACATAAAAAGAAAATGCACAAAAAAAAAAAAAAAAAAAATTGAACAATTGAAGCCACTAATTTTTTATGGGTATAGAAAAAATTGACAATAAGGAGAGGGACATATAATAATAACCAAGGAACTTTCTCAAAGGTTGAGTGATTATTAATTGAAGAAAAACTTCCGTTATATTTTTTATGTACTTATATAATAGTCAAACATATTGAATAATGAACTTGCGTGATTTTTATATGTCTTGGGTTGTGTTGTGTCAGTCCTTAATTAGGACTGAAGACTGCCTTCCCCTTCAGTTCAGACTCGGTCCAGTCCAGTTCAGTCCTTCATATTTGTCCTAAAACTTATATAGTTCGGTCCTTGATGACGTCAATCAACGTTTTTTTTATATCAGTTCCAGTACTGACAGTCCTAAGGACCGGTCCCAAGGACTGATAGGACTGGCACTTCGAATGGACTCCACTATAGAAAATAAATAAGGTCTGTAACAGCTCTAGTATTGGGAGTTCCAGCTCTAACAAGTTATATATCGCATAAAAAATGGTAGAAATTATCACAAGGTTGAATTTAATATGTTTTATATATTGAATTGAATTATACAAATAGGGAGGAGCATTATCCCTCTGCTTGTGAACATCGTTTTTGTTACATAGTTTTTGAACGGGGGTTAAATATTACTTTAAATATCGAGCTAATTTTATAATATGCTACACAGTCGACAAAGACTCAAAGTTTCACTTTTTAAATTTGTAATATTTTCGAAAACATTGATTAAAATGCTAAAAATAATTCATTTAGTTCAAGACAAAGAAAACAGTACATTACTTTAATATTATTTCGTAAAATTAGAAGACATAAACCCCAATCACTAACAAGGGTTAAGCAGGACAATTTAATCTTACAGTTTAAGAACATAAGCGTTTGTAAGGTTTAAACTCATGAGGATTTCGACAATTTTATATGATTGTCGTTAAAAAACGCTTTAATTTAGTAGATAAATTTCGAATATAACAAATTTTAAATTGTAGTGGACTAACGAAAAACAAAGATCGGCATATTGACCTCCATTCGCACAAATTTGAGTTAACTGCACTATGTAGTTAGGATCCTACTATCCATTTTTGCTTTTATATCTGCAGAGTTTCTTTATTAGTTATTGGATTGGATCCAAATTGATTGACTTTGTTTGATTCATTGATTAAAATGATATGATGTTAAAAGATGCCAGATTTGTACTATTCGAAATGATGAATTTGAAATTTATTACATTTATTGTGCAAGTGTCCCATATTGTTTTTCATTGTAGGATGTATTTCATTTTTGTACTAAAAAATATTTTAACCTCCTCCGTCAATAATGCATATTTTTGAGCTTCAGTCTTTGTCCAAAAAATTAGCTGGAAATAACAAACGTACGACTTGTATCTATACAGAGTCGTTCAGTAAATCCAGACCATCTTTAACTACATCTTGAAAAATAAGGAAAACATTTAACCTGGTTATTTCAATTTTAAAGGGAGATGTCTAACGTTAAATGTACATTTTTTTAATTCAAAACAATTATTTACGATGGATAAGACCCGAAGAAACACCATCATCGAATAGCATTGCGTGGACACATCTAAACGAACATCAAGAACATGCTTGGGTATCCAAAAAGCACAGTCTTTGACGTCTATAACCGCTGGAAGGAGGAAGGGAATATAAGAGAAAAGACTACAAGTACCGGAGTGATAACAAAAATGAAGGCCACCCGGGCTACCCACGGAAGAAAATTGCTGAACGATTTGAAGTCCCATGGTAATCAGCTCATCTTTTATTTAGATGAATAACAATGAGATCCACTAACATCCGAAACGATAGATATTTGTCCATAGAGAGAGCCTGTGTCCCTCACGTCTTTAAAACCAAGTTTCCGATCACCCAATCATCCTTGTGGGCAAAGAAAGTGGCATAGCCCCTTTTCTTTGAGCCAAAAGAGAGGGTAAGTGCCGACAGGTACTGTGAACTCCTATTTGAACTAGTAATACCTTGGATAAAAGCTCAGGCCAATGGTGTTGAGTTCCTGCTTCAACAAGACTCGGCCCCTTCAAGCAAAAAGAAGAGAAGGTACCATTTTTGGGCCACTACACCTTGCCCTCTAACTCTTTTGATATGAATCCCATGGAATACTTTTTTTAGAGGAGTTAAAGAAGAATGTCTCTGCTAAATCATACAATAGGATCGATTCCTTAAAATACTCCAATATCAAGTACTAGGAAAAAGTCTCCTCCGTGGATGGGGTAAAGGCCTGCAAATCCTTTAGGCCTCGTATCGAGCAAATGATCGGTGAAGATTATTATTTTCATTTGTATTATTTGTACTTCTAAATAAAACTTCAAACCTTTACTTGCTTCCCTTATTGATCAGGATGCAGTTAAAGGTGGTCCGGATTTACCAGAACGACTCTGTAATTATAACACTCTTCAACAAAATTCAGGTCTTAACATTTGTTATTGTTATTTTAATTGTAGTGCCAAAAAGTGATCATTTACACAGTCCATCAACATAAATTTTACCCTTAGAGTCTATTACAAAAAAAAAAAAAACCTCGAACGTTTTTAGTGTATAATTACGACACATAAGAACTATATAAGTTGAAATAAAAGTTTGATGCAAACATTGCAACCTCACATTACAACATATAAAGATTTGCCCTTACAAAATGGTCGATTCTACAGTTTAACTTTTTTTTTTATTGACAATATTTAATCAATACGTAATTCAAGGTTGCAAGACGAAAATTCTTCAATTAACTTTAAATAAATTAGTTAGTTGACTAAATCTCTAATACATTCTTTTAAAATAAATTGAATATGAATAATATTTGAATTAAGGTCGACTTAACTATATATAATTTCGAAAATTTTTGCACAAAAACTTAAATTGCATATTTATATTAATATTCTATAAAAAAATCAATTTTAATCTATAAAAATGATCATGCATGTTTGATTCTTGATTTATTTGAATATTGTATGTTGTGAGATAACACAAAAGAAAATATAATTATCTAATTATTTTTAAGATCAGATATCTATGTGCATACAATCCAATGCTACGTAGAAATATTGCCGTACATTAAAGACCTTTCATATTTTGGAATTAATTAAGATACCATTGATGAGTGTAATCTATATCATAGATCCTTAATTTGTTTTCTTTGTCTTAATTCGATTACGATATGCCATTATAAATAATAGCTATCAAATTATAATTATTTATTTGTAATGATGAGTTTGCTATTTGAAGTGCAATTCGAATTTTTAAAAAAATCTGAATTATTTGCTGTTTGAAATTGACAATAAATCTTCCAAGAATACAAATGTAATACAGACTCATATTTAGTTTATATCTGTGTTGATAGATTGATTTGTTTTTAACGTAAAGTGTAGTTATCCTAACTGTTGATATATAAGGAGGATCAAGTCAGAATAAGGGAAGACTTCGTAAAAGACAATGAATGCTAACGTATAAAGGGTATATTTAATATTAAAAATCCTTACCATTTGGATTTTTGTGTACATATTTACATAGCCATGATGGTGAAAAGGAAGTCAACGTTGATGCATTTTACACAAAAATATATAATTCCTTTGATCCTACATCAAAAAAATATAAATAAAAAAGCAGCCAACATTATTAAATATTCACACTAACAGCAACTCAAATATAAAGTTATATACATATTTTTGTCAAATCTTTGAGCAAAAAATGAAAAAAAAAATCATTTATTTGATAAGAAAATACAAATATGGTATACAGCATTACCAATACGTGATATTTGCTCTTTCTATCTTGATATTGTGGAGTGACAGCATGGGAATATAATTAGATGTAATCATCCTTTGGATGTATCCCTCAGTCCATGGATCGACTCAGAATATACTTCTTCAAGCTCTGTTAATTCTTTTGGGTTATTATTCATCCCATAGACAGAATTGACTTAGTAATATCTCGTATGTATCATAATTAGGGTAATTTTTAAGCATTTTTAGCCTATGAGTTTTCAGGATGTTTAATATCCAAAAAGTGTTTTTATTTTATAAAGCTGTTATCATTATTTGTTAACTCTCAAGGTGAGCTATCCATTGAGCTACGTCGTTACCTTTATTATATCACAAAACCTTTCAGTCCAATACAAACCGAAAAAAGGACCAAAATCAGTTCGAGTTAGCCACTTCTTCCCAATTATGGAATTTATATTTAATAATAGGGTGTGAGTGTTCTAAGTTTGTAAACAAAGTGACAGAGAGTGGCGGAAAATAATACAACTCCTTGAATGATAATATTTTTAATATAAAATATGTTACTGACGAGGAGGGCTCTGTGAAAAATTTATGTGATCTGCCGACGCTACAGATTGTCACATCACCTGGCAGAGAGTTTTTTTTTTTTTGTGAGGCTGATGGACATTCCATGTGAAGTGTATGAACACATTCACGTGACATCATCGTTACCGATTGAGATCATTTTTTCAAAAGAACACTTTGTTTGAAATTTTAGTGAAATTGGTGGATACACGAGGGTCCATTAGGGGGAGTCCCTCAAAATTATACCTTTTTGAAGGATCCTTGATCTTTAGCGGACATAACTGCACTTAAAATCAACTGATTTCTTAAAGCAGTCATTTTAAAATACTCACAAGAGCAAGTACTTTAATTTAACTCTTGTTAAAAAATAGCAATGGAAAAATTATTAAAAATGGCAATCCACCCAAGATGCTATTTTGATTTTTGGCAATTTCTTGTTTCTGCTTTAACATTTTTATAGCATATGAGTATGCAAAAAATTACAAGGGATCTCAATGAAGGCATCTTTATTTAGGTCTATAATTGGAAAGCGTCATATTTGCCATAATAGTGAATTCCTTATTTTTCTTTGAAAAAATGTTCAATGTTGTATCATTCCTTCCTAATTAGGGGAAAATATTGAGGCACATCCTCAGTTAACAGCAAAACACACTCTATATTTTTGCGTTAGGAAGGTAACGCCGCATGAATTTGTCTGCTTATGTCATTTCTTAGACATTGAAATAAATTAATAATAATAATAAAAAAAGCCATCGTTAAATTATACAAATAAATAAATATATGTATATACAACTTTTTGGCATATTTTTCCCTCTTTTTTTTTTTTTTTGTTTAAGGCATACAATGTTTGTATGTACATATATCAATAAGTTTTATGTGAATGTATTGTACATACATAGTTTTGCTGGATGCTAATACATATATTATTATATGAAATAACTCTTTGGAGGATTATTATTTTCAATTTGATTTATTTAATTATAACTGTCACTTTTTGACAAGAAATACATGTCATTGTTTTTTGTTTCAACTTGCTTTTTCTTTTTTAAAGAGAAGAAACGTTTATAAAAGAAATATATTTTTGTTTTAAAAGTATGTAATGTGTGGTTTCTTAGCCCATAAAACCGCAATCATGACTTGTCTGAAAAATTAGAATAAGTTACAAAAGTATTTTTTAATAAATTGTTTTTCATTTCTATTAATAATATATTACTTTTATTTCTTACGAAATACCACAAATTACCCTTTTAGGTAGAAAAAACTCCCTTTTACAATTAAATATTAATTTTGAAAGGTCATATCGGAACTAAATGATATCTTACAAATCAAATGGGTGTTGGGTAAATACATTCCCTGCAAAATCTATTCTTGGACATCATATTCCTTTTTTGTGCAACACTGTAGAGAAAGGGGTACTTCAAAGAAAGATTTGAGTTTTGAGGAGATAAAGAAAGACAAAATAGGATAAAGATTGTTTATATATGTGAAAAAGGAGGAGTTAGCGATGGACGATAGTTGATAACAGAGAAATACCAATTGACTATCGCCTATGCTATAAAAATCGTACCCGGCTTTTATTTCTACTCGCTATTAAAGATTTATGATAATATCTTATCTATAAACACCTACAGTCAATTCCATCTTCCATCCATCACTATTCATCTACAGTGTCGACTACCAACTCAGTCCTCCCTCTACATCATTAGACAAAAACTAGTATTTTATTCAGGAACATAAATCATATGACGTCAATAATTATCCCTTTTTAAAATTGAATAAAATGACTGGTCATGAAATTTGTAGGGAATGGAATTACAAGGAATGAAGAAACAGACAAAAAATTACCAGTCACAATCAAATGATAGTTTTACACTATACCTAATTTTTTTGGGCAAACTAACTTATCCTAGAAATTGGACTATAAAGCACATATTTGATGGAATATGCAGAGGCGGGAATATGAACAGGATACAACATTTAAAATAATTGCGATTCATCTTGATTGCACAATCAAAAACTTAACAAATTAACTAGATAGTCTTTTCAATTTTTTCAAAGGATTCAAAACACTGATATTTAAATTATTTTAATATTCTTGTGGACTTGATTTGTGAGTAAAGACACGTCTTGGACTCGCAGTATAGAGGCTTTTTTTCAAATCAGGTAATATGTCTAGCAAATATTGGGGCGTGGAGTGACATAGCTCAGTGCACATTGAGCTTGGATTAATTATTCTCTTCAGCTCAATAAGGGTAGGTTTCATTCATGGTTGCTCTTAGAAAAGGAAATATACTTTATGTATATGGATGTCAAATACAATTCCTATCTCGGATAGAGTAATCGTATTTCTAGAATGTTTACTTGTCTCCTTCTGATTAATTAATGAATCATTTAAAAAATAATGTAGTGTTTATAGGTATAAAAACAAAAAGTCGTTTTGGACAGCTTATTTTCTTGATTTTTGTTTAGGACTGTTTTTGTATTGATGGTCCACGTATGTTATTTGCTATAAATTTTTTTTAGGGCCGTAAATACACAATACATATATAATTGTATTATTTAACAAAACTATTTCCAAACAGAAATTGAGTCATTGTTTATGAGAGGGGTGGGATAGAGAGCTATAAAACAACGGGGAATAATTTATATTTTTCATTAAATAGAAATGATATATAAACCAGTCTGAATGATTACATAAAAAAATAAAGATGGAGTTCCCTTCTCCTCTCTTCCCATGGACCATTTCCTTCACTGTAGGGAGCAAAAATAAAAGGTTAATGGCTCATTTGTTGCTCCACTTACCAACTGGTAACTAATTCAACTTGTGCTTTTATGTTGATGTTTAGATATGTAGAATATTGTTCATATATACAACTGCTTATAAAGTCTTTGTATCTAATTGTTGTGGAGGTCCATATTTAATCGGTCCTGTACAGTCTTAGGACTGATCCTTCGGACTAGAAGTACACAAAATGATTTATAAAAAATAAACTAAACTTGAGTGACGCCGTCAAAGACCGAACTGTATAAGTTTTCGGACTGTAATGCAGAACTAAACTGGACGGAACTGGAGTCTTCAGTCCTAAATTAGGTTTGTCACAAAACTATGTACTATTATTGAAAAGTAATTTTCATATACTATAAAAACACCCCTCAAAATCTTTCTTTTCAGATTAATTAGAATACAGTATCTTAGAACCACAGAACTTAATTGAATTACAAAATGACATATTATTTGTAATATTTTTTAGCATCAAAAAGGGGGCGTGACAGATCAACATGTATTATTATTGTCAAGAGGAGAACCTTCTACATACATTTAAATTAGCATTAGCGGAGGGAAAATTTTGTATATTTGAATATATATGTATATTATTATTTGTATTTAAATAAATTATAACAAAAGAAAAATAACTACCCCCTTTTTTCCATACCATGAATAAATCAAACTTTGGTATTTTAACACTTAGTAATTTTTTCATTTTTCGTTTTTCTATACTGTAAATTACTTTTCGCTCTAAAAGAACGAAAACATTTATATAAAAAAAAAAAATACAAATTTTAATTGCCAACATATCTATTTTCCATTTATTGATTATTAATTAGTCAATTAGGTAATTATCAGTCGGCAATTTTGTGAAGGTCTGAAATAGTTAGTTTTTCCGAGAAAAAATTCGGTTCACGCCACTCGAGTTGGACGAACTACTACAATTTAGAATCCATGCCTCATTACCTGTAGAGCTATTTGCGTTCCAAGAATTTTGCAAATTTCAAATTATCAAAACGAATTGAAAAGAAAATAAAACGCTCTTTGTATTTTTTAAACATTGAATCAATTTATCTGCTTTTCATAAATTGCATTAATGAAACTCAAGAACTAAATTGTAATTAATGAAATTTTGTAAAATATTCTGTCAATATTTATTTTCGATGGTAACGGACGTTTCTTATTAATCTAATACATGATAGTGACTTACTATATTTGCAAGAAAACTTTAGAATATTACCTTTAAAATGAAACCACGCAACTTCACTATTAATTCACAGGTAGTTTTTACGAAGTTATATTGCAGCAACCTTCATTTACATATTTGATAAGCTCTATAGTAGCAATAATCTATATTTATTCTAAATTAGATGTCTACACTACATATGTGTAGAACCCAAGGGCGAACGGTGGAGGGCTCCCCTGATATTAGCACAGGGTACTCTTTTTTATGAAACTACCAAGTTAATAAATAAATTCCTTTTTGAGGACCTTAAAAGTACTATAAAAAGCTAAAATATCACGTTGACCTTTCAAAAAGTTTATACGTGATTTTTTATAAATCTTAATCAAATTAAAGACATACTTTTCATTTAAATATAAAAAATTACACATAAGATATACAGGAAATTATTTAAAAAACAATTAACTAATTAATTTATCTTATGTACATATCATCCCAAAACAACAGCTGACATAAAATCATGTCATAACAGCGCCTTCAATCAATATATTCTTACACTACTAATTGTCATAAATGAGCTGTATTAATTGAAAATATAATTTGGATTTCCATGTGAGTTTCTATTTAATTAAACATGGGTGGATATTATGCCTAATTAACAAACAGATTTGAATCTTATTATGGTTATGACATGGCAACATATGTTTTCTCTTTCTATCTCACTTACATACATATCCCTTGCTTAAAAAAATCATTGAAATGTCACGTCTCCCTACTTAAACTTAAAAAAGTGTAAATAAAACTGGTAAAAGTCAGTACAAACAAAATGATAAGAATCTTTACCACAAACAATGTATGCAGTCTCATTGCTCCTCTCTCTCCCCTCCACAAAAACAAATGTTGTTTTAAATAGTTTAATGCAAATCATTTGATGGACTTAGGAAGGTGTCGACTAATTGATTGAATATTGCATGTCTTTGCTTTGTAATAGTTATATATAACTATTATTACTACATAATTACTGTTTAATTAACTCTCATTAATAAAAATCTACTCTGTCTACAAAAGAAAAATAAATATGTGTACCATCAGCATGAAAGAAAGCTAGCCCAACTTTTCGCAAAATTGAATCTGTCTGACATTTGTACCATACTCAATTTTTTTAACAAATTAGGTCATATTGATCTGCCGGAGGTGCAAATTGAATCGTCACAATGAAAAAATCAGAAATTGATATAGTCTCCTTGAAAGATCATATCGGGGCCAAATAAAGATTAATCAATCAATCGAAAATTCATAGCTAACGTTAACATTCTTAGGTATTTCAACTCGTCCAAGAAATTTGAAAACAAAACCTATAACGGATCGAAATATATGTATTAAATATTGGGCTGTATATATGCATAATTTGGACATTATCTGTTAATTTAGAATATATGCATAAAAAATAATTACTATACAACAATTTAGGGTTCCAAAGCAAAAATATTTAAAAAAAAAAAAGAAGCTCGGATTGAAATGATTTAAATTTTTAAACGTTGTTAGGATGATGTGCATGGTTTGAAGAACAAATAATCATTACTGTTTTGTTTGTTTATATCAAATGAACTGATTGATCCTAACAACTATTTCTATAAATTGCATTTGAATGCAACAGATAAAATTAGCCAACAGTATAAAAAATAATCAAATTTTTGTTGTAAATTAACAATTTAGTCTAAAAAAGAATAGCAAGACCTTTCAAGGCGTTGAATTACTTACTTTCACCGTACTATAGCAGATTAAGATATAATAGAGTTTATATTTTATATTACTGATCAAATACATTCTCATTTTGCCCATGGCTTGCAAAGATGTTTGCTGTGAAGCATAAACATATATAATAATAAATAATAAGAAAAAAGTTGAAACACTTGTAGTAACTGTCCTTTTGTACTGTGTGTTACATTAACATAAATATCTCCTCAATAAGTGAGTTTTAAACATTGACAAATCATATCAACTGATAGAAAAATATTCAAATGAAATAACTTACAGGAAAAATTATAAAAAACTGACTAAATTATTGCAAAAATATTGCTTCTTAAAAAAGGTTGATTCCACATAGTCAGTTTTATACAATATATCAAAGAAAGTTTATTTTTTTTACACAAATATGCAATTCTAATATAAATTTTTCTGCTCTATTTTTTTTTACGAGAAAAAGACCCTGTTACAACTGTTCCTAATCCTCCTTACATATACATACAAGGTGGGGACCCAAAAATTCTTGTAGCTTTTAATTACAATATTATCTCTATTATTTCTTATAATAATTTTTTGTTATGTATCCAAACGGCAGCTGTAATAAAAATATACAGGTTTTGTTTTCATCCCTTGTCTTTAAGTATTGGAGCAATAACAAAATAGGCAACGCATTTTTGATATCCTCTACGTCTGTGTCAGTACCAAGAAAGCTGCATAGACTCTTGGTATCTCCCCCCAGACTGCTTACAATATCAAGAAGTCCATCACAGCCCCATATAGAAAAAAAAAACAACCAAAACTTATGCAGCAAGAATATGGCTGACTTGTGACCTGTCTCCAAGTGATCTCCTCCATCTCAGACCGCTACCCCTTGGATATTGCATTTTGGAGCGTCTTGAAGAAGAATACCAGCTGTGTTTTTCATCCTAATTTCGAATCGCACCGCGCAGCCATCATGGATACGGCCCACATTGTTAAGAAAAAAATATAGAATTTGTAACATATCACAAATGGGTTTTGAGTTGTTTTTTCTAAGTCCATGACCATCAAGTTATTCGTCGTTTGGTCATATTACGCAAGTTTCGGCTCCCTACTGTGTGCGCAAATGATAACCGTAGGCCTCTTGTTTTCACTCATTAAATCTAATCGGTGACTATGGGCGTTTTTTTTTCTCCTTCTTTCAAATCTTTCACCTCTTTACAGCCTACATATTTAGTGACCTTACCTCTCTGAACTCAATGTCCTTTTTAACATTTATTCCCCCCTCCCCTTAAGAGTAGATCCTTTCAAATATGTCGAACTTCTAATGGACTCTTAGAATAATAAATATAAGTACTATACACCTAATATGTTCATTTCTACGTCCATAAAAATGAAATAATCAGAGTAACAAAACACTCGGAAAACATGAAAATGTCATTATCCCATTAAAAAACTAAAATAAAAACAACAACGTACAGGTCAGGATTAGAAAGAACTAAGCGTAATATAATGTTAATACAATATAAAGGGGGGGGGGACTCCATATTTTTAATGCAAGGGGCTACTTATCTACTGACTTCAATGTGTATATCTAACTATAGAGTTACTTAAACCCTCTTATATTTTAATATAATGTTTATTTATTGTTTTTATTAGATCAAACCAAAAAAGCGCCTACATTATGTTGTTGTTAGTAAATTGTTAAAACAAAGTAGAAATGAAATGCCGACCACGTGATCAATATTTGTACAAGGTTGTGGTCGTAGCAACACTTTTTTTTCGTCCCCTAGGTGTGTGGATTATACTTGAATATAACTCCATAACTAACTATGAAACTTACATGAATTCACCCCTTTAACTGAATTAATAAGGTCAATTTTGCGATAGGGAAAAAAAGATTGTTTCACCATTTAAAAGGATTCAGAAAATGTAGCATATATATATATATACCTGGTCCAGCGGCTATCCTTTCAAATATTATTCAAATTGTCTGGCTTACAATACGCACTATAAAAATCAGTGCAGTATGGACCAACAACTGAGAACATCTACCCAATTTTATTGATATATATTAATATTTACTATGCACTTGATATATAATAACATATGTCACTCTGATATTTGTCTTTTTTTGACAAACCCTATTTTGAATTATATAAAATGAACGTGACCACTCTGACAATTTGACAAATATTTAGGGGTAGAGCAGCTTAGCTGCCTTCGCATTTTATAAGATCAGATGCAAGGAAGGAGATGAACACAAATCCTATTCCGTATTTAGCAAAGGGCTGGAATTACTACGAAGTGGATCATCAATTCTACTCAAATTCCAAAAAGGAGTTGCACTCAGAGCTCATGAGGAGCAAATCTTCGGTATTACTCTCCGTCTTTTATGAGCACAAGGACTTGTTAATACCTATTAATGGACAATTATTTAAGAAGGAAAAAAATCCAGTTATTTAAATACGAAGGTTTTGGAATTATTCAATCTAAAGAAACTGAATTAAACTATATGATTTTCATAACTGTGTAAAACAAAAAACATTAAATCTGTACTATAATTATGAAAAGAAAAATAAAGCTTTCCCTACTTATAAATTTATTTTAATACTTTCTGGAAAATGGAAACAATGTTCTGCACCCTGAATAAGCATTATTTTTATGGTGATATTTTAAATTTTTTTAATTCGTTACTATTAAATCAGCCTTTATCTGTTCAAAAACGACAAGTCTCACATAATAGATGTGAAACTTATGTTCTTTTTAAATGAAATTAAACCTATCATATGTTAATTAGATAGGCCCATACACTGTACCAAAAGGGATTAAGCATAATAATTTTGTTGAGCTCCAGCCTCACCCTAGTACACATACCAAGTTATACTATCCCTTCTTGGAACTTTTCAGGAATGATTTAACAGCTTTTCTCTTATGATGAAAGAGAACCTCAAATTGGATTTAAATTTTGTGAAATATGATTACTTCTTCTTCTTCTTTTCATGGCTTTTGTACAAAATATGGATGATGATTTTCTTCCAATTTATGAAATACAGTGTCATTCTTAGAGTTGTAAATTCTAAGCACTTTTGATATTTAAAAAATTTGTTTTTGCCAAATGTGCTTAATTTTCCTTCTTCACTCCCAACAATGCAACCATTTATTCCCTTTGCAGAATGTCAATCCCAATTCTACTCTGAGTCCAACAAGGACTTACAAGTATAACTCTCCAACAAATCATTTGGGTTACGCTCCGTACAAACGAATGTTCAATCAAGTTTTGAATATAATTGAATCTATTTAGGAAAGGATGTTCCTTTCACAGGAATTAAATCATAATGACAACTGCTAAGGAAAAGAAAATTCATTCTTCAGACAACTAATTCCCAAAAAACAGGCCGGCTAAAAAATACACCATATTTTCCTCACTGGTTATAGAGTAATATTTAAACATACTCAACACCCTCAGCAGACAAAAAATATTATCGCCTATTCGACATATTTCGACGAATATTGGTCTCGTGGTCTTTGTTTTACAACTTGATTTATGGTTTGACCTCACCCTAATGTACATACTTCTACCCTTTTTGGTATATTTTCTGCTTCCTCTGATTAAATCCTATTATCTCCTCCTTTCCTCTACCAAGCTATATTATTAGTAGGTTTTTCTTTTGGCAGAATTCCATTTTAAATATGTATATATAAAATATATATACGTGTTCTTGTTCAGTAAGAAAAAAACATTTCTTTGGTTTTGATAGATTTTGAAGACAACGAAGAGGAAGGGTAAAGAGGAAACGTTGTTTTGAAAGCGTTACTCATCAATAAATAAAAGTATTTATAATTGATTCAAATACACACTGATATTTAGGGTTGTAAATTGTAAGCTTTTTTGGTATTTACATGGTAACCTTGTTAATAACATTAATATTTTGAAAAAGTGACGATTAACTGTCATGACGTATCATTTGATCAGTTGCAAACAGCTATGAAAAGAAGGAAATACACAAAAGTGTGAGTCCGTATTAAGGAAGGGCATAGTAGATCCTATCTTGTCGTTTTTTTTAATTATATTCTTTCCATTGACATATAATAAATATATCATCAAGAAAAAAATATTTTAGCTCCTTATGACATTCATTATAAGATTTTTGTAATTCAATTATATCTTATTGTGTCGACAGCAACTTTATATGCAGTTTGAAGAGTTTCCACGCAATGATCTTTGCATTCAGTTTTAAAATTGTATTGTTAGGAACTCACTCCTATGCTTAGTTCAAATAATTCCCTAATTTAGATGAACCCCAATTTCTGTTATTGCTTTAAAGAACAACTATGAATAATTTCTCATATAAATGGTTTTATGGAAACCCTTCATAAATATCATTGATAGACAGGTCTAAAATGAATATTTTTACCCTGTAAGTTTTTACTTTTGAGACACTTCTAACTTATAAATAACGATGGTTATAGTATACACTATGATGCAGAAAACATGTACTTCCGGTATATAAAAATAAAAGAATGCAAAAAGGAACAGAGAACTTGACGAATTTTTAGGGGAGAGCAGATTAGCTGTGATGACGTTTTATTATATCTGCTCAAAGTAGCTGCGAGAGGAAACAAACAAAGACAAATTCCACAAATCGGCAATGTGGCTTGCATCAATGTGTCCACCCACGTTTTAGTTTGTAGTTGCTCTCAGTAACTGCGGCAACCAAAGAGGTATGTATCAATTTGTAAGATGGCGTAGACTTAGTCAGATGGAGTCAAAGAAAAAAAAGTATTCTTATCAAGGATGAAAATAAAACTATCCACCGGTAAGTTAAGAATAAAAGCCATAAATGAACGTGGTCATTCTGACGGTTTGATATTTTTTTAATAGAGCAGCTTAGCTGTCCTACGTTTCATTAAATTAGCTTCAAGCAGCTGTTATACAAAGGAAGTAAACATAAACCTCACTCCGTATATTGAAAGGACTTATAGGCTCAAATGACTCCAATCTCGATCCTCAATTCTACAACAGGGACTTATACCTCCTGAGCAACCCTCATAGTTACTCTCAGTCTTTATGAACACATAAACGACTACTTTATACGCAGAGGTTCCCCTCTCAAGAATTTCAATAAAAATGAGAACAGCTTCAGTAAATGAAAAAGGCTGTTCAAATTGCCCCATATAGAAAAAATCTCTCACACTTTCTGCAACTTATTTTATTCACCTTGGATTACACATATATTATATCAACAAGGATCAGGGGAACTTCCTTCCTCATGAATCCCCTATGATCCTCATCTTGCCTATGTGTTTATGTACATATATTATATAAATAACTGTTCCATATATTATTATTATATATATATATATATATGATACTTGTATTGACAAGAAGGAGTTCCTTGTTGTTCCAAAGATTTATGGCTCTTTGGTTAGTTAGTCAATTTATGGTCTCTTTGAACAATTTATGGAGATTGAAAAAAAAAAAAAAAAAGGAACCATGTTCTATGTACATATACATGTACTTATACTAGTACTTTTGAGCTGCCTCTTTTCTTGATATACATACATACATATTGACTCAGAAAATATATCCTTGTTTAATGTCCGTACAAAAGGTTAAAAAAAATATGAAAGTGAAAGATTGCCCATCTTTTTGAAATTGCTACTTGAAAAGAATTTTCTATTAACCAAAGCTGCCATCATTATTCTTTTATTCTTGAATGGAGACAATAAGTTTAAAATAATCACTAGTGTGTGCAAAGACGAAGGATAACTCAGAGGATTTATTGTAAAGTTATTAGTGTAGGTTCTTGTGTGAATTGGTGTAGAATTGAGGATCGACGTCAAAGTAATTCAAGCCTATGGCATTGCTAGATATGGAGAGGAATTTGTGTTTATTTCTTTCATATCATAACTATTATAATGAAATTTCATGGCAGCAAACTACTACACGATGAACAAGTTCATTTTCGTTTCTGTTTTTTTTTTAACATATCGGCGTTTCATATTATTTGAATCATACTCCATACACATAGGCTATTGTAGAATAATAAAGAATGAAGGAAAAAAAAAAAAAAACCCGGGTAGATAACTAATCAGGTCAAGAAGTGAGGTTCTCGAATTATTTCTCACAATTAAACGTTAGTAAACAATATATAATAGTATCTCCATATTTTGTAGAGTATATGTATTACTTATTAGTTCTTAGTATTTTCCTTTGATGGAGAGTGAGCCGAGAATTAATATCGCTTCAGAGTCGTAATTAAGAAGCCAAGAAGGGAGTTCCTGGTTGTTGTGCTTCACGGTGTATACTATACCTAGTACTTTGGAGATTAGCCACTCAATTTTCCACCTATACTTATACCCAGAGGACGTTACGTTGAGCCAATCCGAGGGAATCAATCTTACCTGAAAGTTTCTCCAGACTTCTTCCTTCACCTTCCCAAGGACCAGGGTAATTTTTATACATTGGTAGAATATATGAAAAGAAGTCTCCAATTCTTTTTGGCATAAATGACCCATTTTCTCCATAGGGTTTTCCCGGGACTTATTTGTAAAAAAAATAGTATGTACCTCGCCCTTTTTTACGTGTGTCAGTGAATGGGTTCTTCAAAATGACACGTCCTTTGATCTGCGTGTTCCATGCCACCGCTAGTACGAAGCAGATCAAATATTCGTTTTGGGATTGATGAAGGGTCCTTATCTTCAAGACCAATGCCAAGAGACAAAGCTTGCCTTATCATTTTGTTATGAATGACTTTAAAGGCAATGAATGTAGGCATCAGAGGACCAAGATAACTACTTTTGAAATATCGTCCAGAGAACATCCGCCGTGCTCTATGGGATAGAGAGAAATTATTCAACATGGGGCTCCCGTTTGATATATTTTGACCTTCAGAAGTGATCCTTGCATTACTAAGGAACTCACTCCTACTGTTCAGTCGAGATTATGGTTAATTGGTTCGTTTGAGCCTAGTAAGGGAGCCCCCCCCCCTCCCCATTTGTCAATGATAGAGCTCCATTCTCAGCACCTCTTCCTCCAATGATAATCTGATCTTTTCACCAGTCCAAACATTTCAGATGGACCCATATAGATCCGTTCAGCAATTTGAAAACCAATCTGTTGTAAGAATTTCGTTTTGATTTTAACTGCTCAAAAGCCACCCAAGCTTCTGAGTTGTCTTAACCACGAGAGATTCAGCGCCTTTCACAATATTCTATGTGTGTAGAACCAAGATCCCAGCGTCTAATATTTAACATTCATACTTAAAAAAATAAGACATTTAGACTCTTGAAATGATTTTCTCAGATCCATTTTATTCTAAAAATTAGAACACACCATTATTAAACTTAAAAAAATAAAGTTTTCAAACTTAATTATGTATAATTAATATTTGAGTTACGACAATTTGGCTCTCAACCTATACATATATATCGACGCCATATAGAGATAACTTAATTTACTTTGTACTTCATATATACATACATACAAGTCAATATTTCATAGACATATTTGGACCACTTATAGGCGTTCTATTCAAATTTTTGGGATAAGCTCAGATAACCAAGAATTTAAAAGATAGTTTATAACCTTTATTTGATTAAAGAACCTCATACTACCACCGATATGGCCTTTCTAATAAAATTTGTTCACACTACTCATTGTTCTAATGTTTGTGCAATTTGCAGTCTCTCTGAAGGCTTACTAAGAATAATTTGTTGATACAAATAGACGATAATTTGTCAAAGAATACCAATGTAATCCACACTCAATTTTGAGAAAAATGATTCTAGGTTACTTTTGTATTGGCAAGTTATATCTCTGACACGTGGTCGTTAAAGTGTTATTATTATTTTTTGAAGATTTTGTAGCAATTTAATTGATTTTCATTAAAAGTTTCAATCAAAATAGTATAAGTTGATATTGACTGTGTTTCTTGTAGGTAAGTTTTTATTTTTAGGGGAGACCTTTTTCCCCCAGTTGTCTTACTATGTTCTTTAAAAAAAGTTTACTAACGAAGAATGAAGCAATATGCTCGGGAGTTATTCTCTTGAACTGAATGTGTGTACGTTCGCACCCCGGTGATTTCTACAGAAAGATATATACTTTATGTGTATGGATTTCACCAATAGATTCGTAGGTTAGATGGAGTAATTGTAATACTATAATGTTTACTTATATTTAATCAGTGCAACTCCATCTAACTAATTAAAGAAACATTCAAAAAAAAAGTTGTTTATTCATTTTATGGTATCAACTCTATTTTAATGTTATGAATCCCTATAATATACATAAAAATATTCACTATTAAAAACCTTTGGCTTCCCTCACAAATACAAAATTATACAATATATTCTTTTAAAAACAAAAGCAAAAATAATTGATTTCAAAATCCTGAAGCAGTGTTATATAGGCTGGAAAGATGTACAATTATACACTAAAGAGAGATTCCTTTTGATCATCAACACTGTTATTTTTTTAGGTGGAGGGGGGCAGGGAATAGCTCCTTTGATCTAAAAATATTGTATGTATACTCATATATATGTAAGGGAAGCGTAAAGCATTTTTGGAGGAATAAAAAAAAACATACGTATGCATATTTAAAAAAAAAAAAAAAATGTAATGCTCTGCTCTTATACATCTATACTCATAAATAATAAAACATTTACAAATAAAATTCAACTAAAATTGAGCTGCTTTGTTTTCCTTACTGATGAAAATTGCTTGTTTTTTTGTCATGTTAAAAAAAAAAGAAACCCAAAAGCAACATGATAACCCTGACAATTTAAATAATGTATTGGAAAAAACAGCTTAGCTGTCAAGACATTTCTTTATATAAGCCAAAATCACCTGTGACAAGGGAGGAGAGAAAGAAGGAAATGCACAATGACATTGGTAAGAATTCCTCGATGTTGTTCCCCAATTTTACTTTGAGTCTGACAAGAACAATTATAAGTCTGCAAGAAATATTCAAGGTTACTTTTCTTCTTTTATGAGCTCACACAAATGTTCAATTAGGTTATAAATATAGCTAAATGTTGTAGAAAAGGAAATTAACTCCTCAGGACTTAAATAATTATGACAACAGCTTAGAAATAGAAAATTCATTCTTCATACTACCAATTCCACAAAAAAGGGCAAACTGAAAAATACATCTGATTTTCATCACTAGATATATGAAAAAAAAAAAATGTTTTGTCGTAAACATAACGACTTTTAACTTCATTATTAAAAAAGTAATTTAAGACTTGGTTCTTGAAACCATATTGGTTATATTGATTCAGCGATTCATTCTCATTAACAATACAGGGTGTCCAGATAAATTGGGAAAATATTAAAAGGCTTATAACGAACAAACTAGAGTCGTTTGAACCTATTTGAAAGCTACATTTAATGATATTTTATAATTCATTATGAAATCCACCTCTCCTGATAACCTAGACCACACGGCACTATAAGCTTTGGCATACGAGGGCGACCTTGGGCGGATATAGGGTTGTCATTATACAAGTTTCGGGTTGCACTTTTAATTTACATTCCTTGGATAGATGGAGTACCCAAAAGAAGAAATTACCCCTTCCAACAAGACAGTGCAACGGCACACAAGGCCAAAAAGTCCAGGATGTTTTGGCCACTTCAGCTGTTAATGTAGCTGATTTGCATCATTTTAATAAAATTAAAATTCCAATTTCTTAGGTTTTATATAATATTTTCTTTTCTTCTATATAAGTTAAAAAATTGATTATTTTAAGTTGTATTTTATTCTAGACAAAAGATTCAATTTTTTTTTAAAAGATAAAGTCAGTGACTGATATACGTTTGAATAGTAAGAAACATCTGTTTGGTGACAAAAATAAATTTTGCCATAAGAAAAAAAAAAATAAAAAAATCAGAGAATATTGAATGACTTTCAACATATGACAATTTAGCTCCGGAGTTTTTAGGCCAGCAATTTCCCTCAGTTTCTCACTAAGTTAATTGCTTCAATTTCTATGAAACAATTTTTTAATTCATATTCATAAATTGAAATTTGCTTTTTTTCGAACATAAATAATTGTAGGAATAAGACTATTACAGAGTTAAAATTGGTGGTATTAGATCTGGTGTCATGCAAGAATTTTAAATATGTCCGATTTTTTACAACCTAGTATTTAGAATTTATTCGGATAAACTAACTTTTTTGGTAAAAAATCTGCAATTATTAATTAATACTTCAACTAATCATCCACAATTATGCTAAAAAAATGCTGCTTTTTAATTGTTGCATTTTTTTGTATAAAATAACAATCCTTCTAAAACTTCTCAATGCAAAATAATTTAAAGAAAAACAAAATAAGGAAAAAATCACCAGGTATTAAATTACCAAAGTTTGGTTTGTTCATTAATATAGGACGTCACCTATCTATTTTATTCTTTAAACTGTGTAAAACTAAATTTTAATTCGGTGCTATCATCAAAAACAAAAATCAAAGTTTCTATATTCATTGCCTAGTAGAAAAATGAAGTTATCTTGCTGTTTACCCTGTTTACCTGTTGTACCCTGTTAACATAGCAATACTATCAAATTGAGAAAAAAACTGTCTCAGTTGAAGATAAGCAACTAATTGCGTTAGGCGTCATAGGTATGTATTTATGTTTCCTAAACTAACGCTATAGATAAAAACAACAGCATTGTACTTATTTCTAGTGACACTTTTTGAAATATATAAAATAAAGTTGGATTAAAGTAAACTTTTTGGTCAATCAATAGTTTACAAAATATTGGTGCAACTAAAAACTCGAGGAGGGAAAATAATGGCATTAGGTCTGTTAAGATTAACTCTCTGGCTTATTTGCTGTCAACGTAACGCTATGAGGCAAAAGCTGCCATACTAATAAAGGATACAGGGTGCATAGGGTGCCTGTGCCGCAAAAAGGATTTTTTTTCAAAACAATTTTTTTCGAACCCTTATCATATAAAAAAAAAATCAGATTTTGAAATCTTAAGGGATCTTTTTAATATAATCCCCCCCCCTCCCAGCTTCAATTAGAACCACTATACGAGGAAGAAAGCCGGAACAGGCCTTCACCACTTAGTTTTTTGGCAAATCTTGGAATTCCTTCATGATTTGACTAATAAGTTCATCTTTGGTATTGCAAAGGGTTCGGCACATTTGTCGCTTGATCAAGTCACACACACAAAAAAAAAAATCAATGATAAGTAAGTTTGCACAAGTTATCTAAGAAAATAAAAATAAATAAGCTGCTTAAGTGCCCACATTTGCCCAAGAGAGCACGCCAAAGTGGCGACATAGATAACTTTCACATCTTGTTTAATTTGTTATTCTAAAAAAATATATTAAATTAAAATTTTTGGTACAAAAATTTATGAAATATTAATTAATCTATCCAATTTTTGGGAATAAAATTTGTCCATTACTTTTTATGTGGTTGTATGTACGATATCAAATAATAGAGACAATGCTTGGACTTCAAATTGGAAAGAAAAAAAAGCAATCAAAAAGAAACAAAAAAGAACGACTTGTTAACAAAATAATTCACTAAACCTCAATTAAAACATATTTCACGAATAAATCCTAAATAAGGCATTATAAAGAAAAATAAATTGCCTTTAATCAAATCGAATGTTTCAGAAGCATACTCAAAAGTATTGGCGATAAAGTCTGGATTTAAAGAAATAAAAAACTATTATATATTTCTTGGGATGTACAATATCCCAGTTCACTAAAGGAGCTTCTGGAAAACTCCTAAAAAAGAAATGGGAATTTTGATTTAAATAAATCGTAACACAAACACTGTTTTTAGTATATTCTGTAAAAGTTGTTGCAGCAAATTTAAACTTTACAATCTACATACAATGCCCACTAAAATTATATTAATTGATTTTAATACTTACATACAACAGGCAAAATTAATTAATTTCCTCTGCATATTATATTTACATACATATTTACACACTCAGTGTACCTACATACATAGGTATTTATGAGTATATATTGGTCCATAAAACTCCTCTAAAAATATATATATTTGTAGAACAGGGGAGACCAGAGATAGTTTTAAAAGGGGAAAGTATCTGTAACAACTGAATATTAAAAATACTACATCAAAAATGTTCACATTACAATCTTGTTAATAATAGGTGAATTAAAAACTTATAAGAGTTTTTTCACTATATTTTGACAATAAAATTAAAATTATAAAAGTTTTCATAATTCTGCGATTGAAGAAGTCTTCCTCCGTACTTATTAAAAAACTTGACCAGCTCATTTCCACTTTTTTTAAAGGAATGTATTAATCGTGAGATATAGCCCACATAAGTCAACATAGATCTTACAATAAATCCGTGATCGTCTCCATCGTTCTGGAATGCAAAAATTTAGATCTAACTCTAATTTCAAGGGCCTTTGTGCTGTTCAGATCCGAGTCAAGGCCGTAGTTGAAGCCTACAATGGCTTCATTCGGTGATTGTATCATCTGCTCATTTTTTGTTGTCTTTCAAAAAGTGAGGAGCAAATTATCTTCCCTTGTTGTGTCGCATATGCTCATCACCAGTGACGTAAACTATACTTTTTTTTAGCTGGCCTGTTATTTTGGGAATTTGTAATAAAAAGAATTAATTTTTTTAAATTATCAATTGTCATTATACTTCCATTCCGGAGTAGTGAACTTCCTTTTCTACTAAATTCAATTATATTCTTCAAAACCAGATTGAACATTCGTGTATGCTCTTAAAAGACGGAGAGTAACCTTGAAGATTTGCTATTGATTTATAATTGTAAGCCCTTGATTGAATCAGAGTAGAATTGCTGTGATGTACTTGGTTATTTCCAATTCCTTCTCCTTCATTATCACACCTGATTATAGCTGATCTCCTCCAAAATATTCTTCAAATTGTTGGTGTTACCATTTTCCGTTTCAAGCCCATTATACAGACAATTTGCGTTACTACCCATCAATAACTCAGTTCCATTAGTACCTTATTCTGTACTTTTAAAGGTTCTTTGTAATCAAGCCCATTTAATTACAAAATAATTGTGAGTATTAAAACGATTTATTGGAGAGTTTTAAGTCTAAATCTGTGTTGCACTTTGAGTGGAATTGAGGAGAAATAGAGGGATTCTTGTCTATGTCCTTTGCTGTTGCTGAATGTGATTTGTGGGTATTTTCTTCCTCTCATAGCTACTAGTAGCTAATTCAATGAAACGTCATGACATCTAATCTGTTCTCCTCTAAAACCTTATTCATATTGGAAAGGTCATTTTACTTTTCGGATTCATGATATTTTTTTCATACCAAAAAGCTTACAATTTAAAACTCTTCGAATGAGAGTCCACATGCACTTAATTGAAATTTATCCAGCTACATTTCGTTGGAAAATAGCAATTTACATAAGAGTAGAGAACAGCACAATGCCAAATATGAACTAACATACTTGCACAACATTTTTAGAGCTAAGTATATGCCGGGGTGATCGTTATGTTATGTTTATTTTTAATTGTACATTTATTCTTTATGTTCGACATTTAATTGTTAGTTTATAGTTTTTTTTATAACTATTCAAAATCTAGGCATACTTTAACTAGTTAAATACTAGCATTGAGTAATAAAATGAATTATAATACGGATCTTTAATTTAAATTTTATTTTATTTTTTATCAAGTTCTCATTCTATCTTAACGTATTATAAAATATTAAACAAATTATTTCAATATATTAAAAAATAAAGTTTTTTTATTCATTAGTAATATTATTTAGTTTCTTTTTTTTAAATTTTCAAATCAAACTTGATTTTCAAGTGATGCATTCTACAAAGAAAGCTGCAATATATGACGAGTCAAAAGAAATAAAATTTCTGGAAAAAATCTTGACTTATACAACCTCAAATAGTTTCATTCAATAGGGGAATACAGATGTTTGTATTTTGTACTAAACAATGACGTGTCGAAGTCCAACCAACTTTGGATAATTGATTCAAAAAGAAAAAAATGAAACCATCCCCGGACTCCCCTATATTAATTTAAAATCAAATAAAAATACATTTTCGTACGTGTATTCAAGGGTTGGTGCTGAAATATGTAGGTGGAAAAATATTGAGAAAATGACAGAATATTTGAAATTCTTTTCCTTTTTTATATAAGGACTCTCCAGCATAAATAAACAGACATATACATGTAATACAACAACAAAGTGTTAATAATTAAAATTACTTTCTCTCTCTCTCTAGGCCTTTTATATACGCATAGGTATGTCACTTTCTGTTTATTACATACCTTATGTACTTAATGTATTTTGCTAAATACAGTATATTAGTGAAGGTCATCTTATTAGGACTCAAAGACCTTTAAATATAGACGAGGATGGTCTGAAAGTTTTTGACCTCAATGTGAGGATGGCCGCACTCGTAAATAAAAACTAATCACGTCTATTTAGCATCTGTTGACGGTTACTCACTAAAGTTTCAGCCATTTTGGATGGGCAGTTGTTATCTTACAGTCGTTTGAGTGAGTTGATCTGAGTGTTTTTGTGAAAATGGACAAAATTGACAAAATCAAGCTGTCATTAAATCTTTGTTTTGAAAGTGTAACCTTTAAATAGATTCAACTAATAGCAAACATATAAAGGCTGGTTGTGATAAAATTTGACACGTCTAAGTCAAATCAACTCGGAGTAATTGAGTCCAAAAAAAGTGACTCGTGAACAATTATTTTGAAGACAAAAACGACGAGTACTATTCGGGCGGGTTACAGAGATGACAGAAGTTTGTAGAGTTACAAGGAGACCATGTTGAAAAAGAAAAAAATGGATTGTATCAGTGTTAGGCCGGAAACTTATCAGAACACTATCTAATGTAGATGATGAAAAGTGATGAAATTGTGATTATGAAGTATATTCGGTATTGGAAACCTAAAGTCAATGTAGAAATCCTGACTTTTAAAAGTATGCTTTGAGGAGAGCAGCTCAGATGGTATGACGTTTCATTACATCAGCTACAATAAGCCATGACAAGGGAGAATGAAATAAACAAGGACTTTGGTAAGAATTACTGCGATGGCGATCGTCAATTCTACTCCGAGCCCAAAAGGGACTTACAGTTATAACTACGTACTAAATCATCCCTGGTTACTCTCCGTCTTATATCAGCAGATATAAATATTTGAACATAATTGAGTTAAGTAAGAAAGGAGTTAAATAATAATGACAAAAGCTAAGGAACAGAAAATTTATTCTTCAGACTACCAATTCCAAAAACAAACAAACAGGTCAATTAAAAAATATACACGGCTTACATCACCAATGATGATATTAATTAAGATCTAGGACTACTCTTAGCTACTACAAATTACTAAGCGAAAGGGATTGCAAATTCCAATCTGTGTAGGGATTAGGATACTAATTGATAACCTGGTTTATTCGTGAGCAGTACATGGAGGGAATGTGCGAGGCTCCTTCTTTAAAATGTTGTCTTTTTTTTTAACATACGTTTTTTTCTAGAAGAAAAAAAATTCCTGCGGCTTTAACAGATTTTTAAAATAATTGTCGAAAGATAAAAACATATTAATCTCCACAAATGACCTACTTTTCGCGGGAAAATTATTTCCAGATTTATTTTTCCTATCAAGGGAGATAGATACCTATTGGAAGTGCCATTTAGACTGCTTTGTTTAGAACTGAGTTTCTTTTAAAAGTGGCCCATTCATGACTTGACTCACAAAATTTTCCAAAAGTGTAGAGCCTCTACAGGACATGTTCTGTCCCATCGTAGAGGGGATCTTATATGCCTCAGAGTTAATGAGCGCCCCTTCCGATAATAATTGGAATTTTTTTTTCTCCCCGGAGTATTTAAATACTTTAATCATTTATCCAGGATTCTCTTATCATTTCTCCCAAAACATGAAACAGTCTATGTACTAATATCGTATATGTAGATTATAAATATTATGTTATATTTTTCTTCCTTTAATCTCTCATGTTCTTCAAGTACGTAGTACAAGGAGGAGATAAACACAAAATATGAACAACAAAGAGATTTGGAGATATGAATGTTTGTATGTAGGGAAATAAGAGAGCAAAAAAGCAGTCATAAAAATACTGTAACTCATATAGACTCCTTCATGTATACCAACAACATTAATCATCATCCCAACATCTATATGTTTATTTATTTCTGTAAATATCAAGAAGATGAAGAGAGAGAGGGGGGATTTTGATTGTATATTGATGATCAATATATCCCCAACCATTATTATTCATATCCCATCCCAGAAGTGTCCAAACGGAGTGGGCTGGAGGGTCCGAAGCCCCCTTCCCCCAAATGAAGGATTTTTTGCTTTTTACAAAAAAATATAGTACTTGAATTTTAAAAACAAAAATTAATTGTTAAAATTTAATTTAATTTATCAAATTTCAATCAAAATAATTAAATTTTTGTTAATAACTATGAATTTTGGAAATTTTTCTGCATATAAATTTTTATATTTAAATTTTAATTTTTTAAAAATAGCTGTGGATTTTTGAATTTTTTCAAGAAAATTGAATATTTGAATTTTTTTTTCCAAAAAATGTGGCCTTTTTGGATACATGTGAATTTTTGAAACTTTTTTTCAAATAATTTAACTTTTTGTGAATTTGTGGATTTTTTGGAATTTTATTCTAAAAAATTGAATATTTGAATTTTTTTCTTTTGAATACCTTCTGAATTTTTGATTTATTTCCTAAATAATTTAACTTTTGTAAATAGCTGTAGATTTTTGATTTTTTTCCATATATATTAAATATTTGAAAAAAAATGTTCAAGAAATTTAATATTTGAATTTTTTTTTTGAAACATATCATTTTTCAAATTTTTACTAAAATTTTTTATTGTAATGTAGTGTTAAGCCCATTTATAATCATGCAGACGCCCTTGCATACGTTCTTCGATTATAATATCCCACACATTAAGGATTCTATTTAGGCATGACTTCAGATCGTAACATAGCACTTGATGACAGTGATATAATCTACCTCATTGGTATTGGATTATCTCTTCTCTACAGGGATTGAGTGAACCCGTGATTTTAAAATTTATCAGGGTCGGATACCAACAAGAAATTACCAGAAATTAAAAAGATCATAGTAGAACACACAAATGACAAGGGGGCCCATCCTCCGTCTTATTGACTCCTGGATGACATTAATCTTCAAAGCTCACCGTAAGAATTAACCCCCCCCCCCCTCCTCTCCATCCGTTTTGATTCGTTCTTTCTAATGAATAACATATATTTATTTATTTATTATACTTTAAATTTATTATAAAGTATACCTCTGAATTCATTAAATCAATACTTCAATGAATTACAAACATTGTAATTTAATAACAAGTCTTAAAAAAATAATGTTATAGTCTTATTATGAATTTATTGATATGGTATATTTACACAACTTTATAAAAAATAGAGTAAGTTACTCCAACTAACGCTACCATTAATTTTGTTGATAGTTTAGTTTTGCATTTTTTTCTTTTTTTTATAGTTGAAATGAAATTTTTTGAAACCAAAAGCTGTCTTTATCTCAAGTGATATTTTAGTCTCGAAAAAAGTGATTTGGCTATATAGCCAGAAACAATAAAAAGAATAGAAAGTTCAGTCCAAGTAACTTTTTTATGCTTCTCTTCCTCTTCCATGATATATAAGTTTATTAGTAGTGAAATTTTTTTTTCGGTAAATTTTCTGTTATAATGTGATAGAGAAGCTACATTGAAGTTTTGATGACACAAAGAACAGATCCTTTTCAACATTGACAAAACAAATATTGGAATTAATACTAGAGATCAATCTAAGGGGTAGAAAAATTAAAGTAAGTCTTCAGTTTTATTATTCAATGGATGTCACTTGGAAGCGTTTATTTGACAATTTGAGTAACAGTTATTGAAATCAATGAAACAGTCCACTAGGACAAAAGCTTGCCTTGTTTCAATAATGGCTTCATTTCACTTGATATCCTACTAGCAGATGTAGTGATCTGAGAAAGGCATATCTTTGATGTTTCCGTGCCTGAATGGAGATATATTTTGGAAGATTAGCTATGAACCACAACAGACCCCAAATAATGTTTTTGAAGTTTGTTCCAAAACCCCTTGGGCTGTATCGTTTATTTTCGAAATCCCTTCATTTGTCAAAACTCACACCGACAATTCCCCATTTTGAAAAAGGAGGGAACCACACCTTGAATAATCAGAAGGTTGTAAGAGTAAGTCTTAGCTATGAACTTGCAGAATATTCGTCCTGGAGGAAAGAATGAAGTGATCTGGTGAGATTTGTAGAATCAGTTTCATAACTAAAATATAGGACTCACCCTCATTAAAAACTGTATTTTTTTCTTATTTACAAAAAGATGTCTACCAATCATTTAAAATTCCATGGTATTTTAACAATATTAATATAATTTAAATATTGGGAGACAAAAAAAATGATATTAGTATTACAGTTTTTGTTTATATACATGAGGCGTAGTTTAAATATATAAGCGGTTTTTTTTCTACGTCCTCAATAAAGAAACATATTTATGACGTAATGTATGCGTAGAAAATGTAGGGACTTTTAGTGGGAGTCCTTCAGAGAACAATTGTGTGTTCTCATAAAAGATGGAGAGTAATCTTGATGTTTTGTTGCGGAGTTTTAATTGTGAGTCCTTGTTGGGCTCAGAGTAGAATTGAGGATCAATATTGGAGTAATTCTTGGCAAAGTCCCTGTTTATTTCCTTCTTCGCCTCTTCCCTCGTAAAAGCTGATTGTAGCTGAGTTTCTTTTAAAAAAAATCAAATGGCAAGAGTTACCATGATGATTTCAGTTTCTTTTCTTTTTTAACAAAAGCCCTGACCTTAGCTACACTTTTTTTTTCACATATCCCATGCCGTGCATAATCTACTGACACTAGTTTCCACATTGTTAATGATTAAATTATTAATGACTTTACAGTAAACATACTAGACAGATCTTGCTGTATTAATATATATTATACCTATAAATGGTTCATTAGAGACCGAAACATACAAGGATTCAATCTTGTTAGACGAAATTATTGGATGTATACTTATTTTAGGAAATACAAGGTGCCTAGCTATCCGTACCTCCAAAAAAGATTATTTTTCAAACACAATTTTCTCTCCAACTTGTTATCAAATTTAAAAATAAAACCAGATTATGATACTTTGGGGTAACAAATGAGGAGATAATCACTCCAAACACAATGACATGGACTGAAAACTTTGTTTGTAAGATGACAGGAACATATTTGGGTTAGAAGGCAACACAATTGTTGTTCTGGTCGTTTACCTTTTACTACTGGTAAAAGTTGTATTGCCCGCGAAAAACTAGAGCATGTATTAATAAAGTAGTTTGTAGAGGCGGTTAAGGAGCTTTAGGGAGTGTTTCAAGGACTTTTCCTTGGCTTTTTTTTTTGTCGAAATCTAGGGCTTTCTCATCTTTTATGAGGATTAACGAAGGTTTTCGTGAATGCAGAGCTGGATCAGCGACTCTGATCGACAAACCTCTTGAAAAACTGTTCTAACAGTCTTTTCCTTGGTCGTCAGTGACGATTTCCTGGATGCTGGCAACGAATTTCGGGTTCCTCCAAATCTTGCGAACGAACGTCTCACTGAGTACCAGAATTCCAGTAATTGTTTTGTTGTCGCTACCAACAGAGATGCTGAGGAGGGCTTTTTGCCTTTTCTATTTCGAACTACAAAATCGTTAATTGATTCATTTTTTTTCCAAATGGTACTGGATTGAACAAGCTATCTAACAAAAAAAGACATATTTGGAAGTACCTTCGATTGCCCAAGTGAGTGCGCCAAAGGGGTGTCATCGATAGCTTGCGCAATTTGTATAAAATTATAGTTATTCCAAAAAATTATTATAAATCAAACTTTACCCTTCTTTATGAAGTTTTACATGTGTCTCTTTAAAAATAAAATTTAAAAATATATATATTCTTAATTTCATTTCATGTCATGTCTGCATACAATTTAGGTATAGCTATACTAATAAAAACTTATTATTCAAAATATTTTGTAATATAATTTTTTTATATGGCTATTTTGTCTAACTCCCTTTTCTGACGAATTCAAAAAGGTTATTGAAATATTCATGGCATGGAAATAAATCAGAGAAAGGGAAAGGCATAATAACTCTCCCTTTCAAAGAATTAATTTTGATAGATTTTGAGATAGATTGTACTATGGTGTGATTTATTTGAGTATAAACTATAAAAGAATTCGTCCCGTAAAAATAACATTTTTATTAAATATTTTTCTAAGTACCCCGACCGTATAGGGTCAAACCTATTCACTAAATATATGTTGTAATTACATAACAGCATATTATCTGTAAAAAAATATGTTGTAATTTGCTTTCCATAATAGATCTTACCTGTAAAAAAACAAAAAAAACATATTAAATATTCGGTTCACTGTACAAATAGTATTCTTATTTTTTTTAAATTTTGTCAAACATTTTAAACAAATCAAATTTTTAATGACTCATATCTTCGAAACCAAGGGTCTAATACGTTGAAAATCAATCTTTTTAGGATATTGAAAATGTTTAGTTTTTATTAGCTACAACTTGGGAAAATTTGAAATTGGTATTATTTTGTTGTGCTTGACGGTAAAATGTTTATCATATTTTGATAGTGTAAATTGTCTTTTTTTTTATCAATGTAATTTGATTTGGGATGACCCAAATTATGAAATTATGAGTTTGCAAATATTATAATAAAACAAATTGTGCGTATAATTGATTAATACCTTAGATTTATATCTATTCATTAACCTCACGTTAGTGAACTGGGATATGATACAACTTAGGAATTTTAAAAGTGTTTTTTATTCCTAGGAATCTCCATTTTATCGACAATATTTTTCAGTATCCTCCTGAAACATTAAATCAGATTAAAGGCAATTCTTTATTTATCTCGTTAATGTCTTTTTTAGGATGTATTTGTATATTGAGTTATTTAAAAAAAAATCGTTGTGAACTTTTTTAAGTGTTTTGCTTAAAAGTGTTCTTCTTTTTGATTTATTGTATTCTTCTTTTTTTTCAATGTGAGAACTCAGGCGTACATGATATTATTATTTATAAAACAGTCAATGTCATCAAAACTGATGGGTACTAATTTGATTCCCAAAATTCTAATAAAGAAATCAATAATTCATAAATTTTTTCACCAAAAATAGAAAAATGAATGTATTTACTATAAGAATAACAAATTATATCTGGTTGCATACCCCCAAACTCATGATCTTGAGATTATTTTAAAAATAAGAATTTAGTTTGTCTGGATGTGTTATAATTTTACAAGTCTTTTCAGCATTTTAACTCTTATTTACGACTTACTGGAATAGTTGTAATGGGGTACAAAGTTTAAATGACGTAATTATTATAATGGTTCAAATGTTTTTATGTTTTAATTATGGGGCTTATTTTTTACCCATAAAAAGAAAGTTAACTAACGGTGGGTTAAAGAACACATTTTCTCTGTATTGATCAAATGGATTTATTATTTTTTATAGGTAGAATCATACTAAAGCAGGCAGGGATGTACAACTTGTAGCCAATAAGCTGTATTGAAGCCAGATTAATTTTTAAGTGTATTCTCATTTCAAATAGTATTTTTGTTTAGGAGAATTATCACAATATCATCAAAACACGTAGAACGCGCATAGTATATGAAAACATTGAAAATGTTTTCCTAATAAAATAATTTTTTCAAAAATGATGGCTATGGGAATACTAGAAAAAAAATTAAATAAAATCAAATGGTCACCCTTGAACAAGGTTTCTCAATTGTTGTTTTTTAAAAAACAGTTTACCTTGAAAAATAAGATTTTGCCTTTTTTTATATTTTGTCTAAATTTTAAATAAATATTATTTAATAGTTAGGTTTTATGAAGTCATTTTCTATTAAATTGATATCAATAATTTTTGTGGCTCATTAAAATGGTGGCAGTGTTTGGAAGTTGGACATCCTGGTACTACAGTTTTGTATTTCCTTCAGTAAAATATCCGAGTACCAATTTTTAAATTTAGGAATCTGAGGAACTCTCTTGATGAGATTGTATAAGTTTGCCCACAAGTGATATTTTCTCTTTCTATCTCGAAATTGGAGGGAATGACAGCGGAAAGTTTTAAATGTTATTATCGCAACCTTTAAATACCGAGGCAATAACTTTACAAAGAGAAGAATATATTATTGTCATTGGAGTAAAAAGAGAGCTAGCTCAACTTTTTCGAGATATTCAGACAATTACCAATCTTTTATTATATGACTCGCACGCTCGATTGCATTGCTATTTCTGCTCTCAAATAAATACGCTGTCCTACGATACACTCAAGAATGTATTTATACTTTATTAATATATACAAGGAGCGGGGATCAAATTGTCGCCAAAATATTTTTCTACAAAAAACAACACAAAATATACATTTTTTAACTTTTTAATGAAAATTAAAACTATGACGAGCATATAGGTATAGAGTAGCCATTCAGTCGATATAATCAACGTTGGCATCAATAACAGCCTCAATACGGCCTCTGAACCGGCCGCAGGCTCTTCTGACCATCTCATTGTCCATGTTGCCGAATACCTCCTTGTCTCTCGACATAGCCCCAGGCAAAATAGTCCAAAGGATTAAGGTCGGGAGAGTTAGGAGGCCACAAATCCTTGGTTACGACGTCATAACAGTTCTCGGTTAACCACTGCATGGAGATTTTGGACACATGGCAGGGTGCTGAGTCCTGTTGCCACACCCAGGGCCTGTCTCCAGCCACCCCTTGGATCCAGGGCAGAACCACCTTCTCCATAACATCCAGGTAGACCTCTGTATTGACCTTTAGACCCGTTTCAAACATGTGGGGAGGCATAACATGACCTTCACTGCTGACCACCCCGAACATCATGACCATTGCAGGGAACTTGGCTTTCATTACCTTCCTCACATGACTGGTGCAGGTGGCTATCCACCTGTTGTTCTGCTTGTTGACCTTCTGATCTTGACAGAAATTCTTTTCATCAGAGAAAAACCACAGCATCCCGGGCTGCTTTGGGTGTTTGAGCTTGTTGAGCAATTTTGTTGACTTCATCAGCCTGTTGTCCTTTGCCTTCTGGGTCAAGATCTGGCCCATCTGCATCTTGTAGCTCCTGCACCTTAAATCATCAGATACACAGTCCCTTATTGTTTTCTCATGGCCGCCCAGATCCCTCGCCATGGCCTTCATGGACCTGGTAGGGTCATCCTTAATCATCTTCTTCACCTTGTCGACAAAGTCGGTGTCCCTGACCTTCCTGTCGGCGCCTCCTCCTTGGGTGCCCTCTTTATGGTGGCATCAACATCCCAGGTGTCCTTTAGCTTCTTACAGATACGTTGAACAGTCCTTAAATTCACTCCTAAGGTTGAAACAATCGTTGAATTAGAGATTTCACCTCCATTATTAACCAATGCCATGACTACGGCGTACCTCGAAAGCTCCTCATTCCACTTATAGCCGTTTATCTCCTCATATGATGGCGGCATGATGCTAACTGAAATACGTATCGTTAGCTGACGAGAATAGCTTTCCTATTTAGTAACTGGTTTTTATTTGATAATGTCGTCTTCAAGTTATCAAGGTTTAAAGTAGGCGACAATCTGATCCCCACTCCCTGTATTTCTAAAATATCTATTTTAATGTTGGAGTGGCTAAACAGCCCATGTAATGTACCTAACAGAGGGTTAAATTATGTATATATATATATAAATAATACAGTTTCAAAGTAAATACTATTACTCATGGTAGACAATGGTTCTAACACATGGGAAAAAGAAAAAAATTGTTTTATATGAAATCTGTGTTTTACTAAAACACGTGAAATAGGAGAAATTATTGTTTAATGTCCATTTATTACTCCTTTTTTTATTTTTAGTATGGTTGCAAAAATATAAACATTTTATTTATAAGAAATTATTTAAAATAATATATGTTAGACTTAAAAATTTAATCTTAACGGATTATTTATTTGATTTTTAATCCTATCATTTCAATACTTTAAGATTTGAAGGATCAGAAGTTAACCAATATTTATTCAGCAACCTTTTTCATCGGAAGTTTGTATAATCAGTACTAACCAAAAGTTTTAAGTATCAAATCACATACTTACAGGGCACGCTTGTTGAACTCAAAGTAGAATTGGGGATCAACATAGGCGTAATTCGTGCCAAACCCTTTGTTTATTTCCTTCCTTCCTTGTCACAGCTGATTGTAGCATATATCTTCGAAAACATTCTTCAACATGGTAACATTCTGAGTTACTATGCTGATTATCAGTTTCTATTTTTTTAACATGCCCATTATACACACGATTTTCATCATTTTTGCCTAAAACATTTCAATATATATATCCCCCCAATTTCTAAACTGTCTCAAGACAAATAAAAAACATTTCCTGGATACTTTTTAAAGACCCATTGCCTTTATTGACAAGAATAATATCGAAAAATCATCTACAATAGTATATAGTAAAATGGTAGAACTTTACGTCCTGCAATAAAAAAATCAAGGAAATTCTCATAAAGAAAAATAGAAAGACGTCATTTGTTTTAAGAGATGGTTGAATGTTATATTACTTCCATAAATATGTACTTATGAAACGAACGAAAGAAAAAGAAAGTACGAGTATACGCACAATATCTACGTTCACATATAACCATATGTCTACACACTTATAAAATATAACAATAATGAAAGCAGCTAAAGCCATTTCTAACAATAAAGATACTTGGACATACAGGACTGAGACTTCCAACTTTTGCTTTACATAACCACTAATATATTATCCTCTACAATAAAAAGAAGCATAAAAAAATAACATTTTTATGAGATCATATATTGATATTAATGTTTCTCAGGACCCCGGTCGATGAAGTATCCGGGAAACTATTTTTATGGGTCTTGAAACAGTTCAGAAATAATGAGCTTTATACATTTATATAAATTATTAATATATTTAAGGGTGGTCTGAAATATTTATTATGTTACTTTTTCATCTTATCATCTGTGTAACTCCACAGACTTCTCCCAGCGATACTCTCAACTCTGTAAACTGTCCAAATTTTACTTGGCATTTTTCTCTACAAAATAATTGTTTACATGAAGCTTTTTGTTTTTGGCTCAATTATTCCGTCCTGGATTGACTTGATTATAAGAAAACAAGCCTTTAAATGCCTGTTATTGTTTGAATCTTTTTAAAAATTACATTTTCAATAAAAAAAAATATTAAAAATGACAGCTCAATGCTAGATTTTGTCCAACTTAAAAAAAAAAAAAAACCCTCACATCAACTCACTCAAACGACTGTTACATAACAACAGCACGTCCAAAAAGGGTGAAACTTCAGAAAGTACTGTCAACAGATGTTATATAAATGTGACTAGGTTTTATTTAGAAGTGCTGTCATCTTCAAAGTAAAGTTAGAAACTTTTCAGAATACCCCCGTATGTTCAGTTCATAGAAGAATTCCTAGTGTTGAATGTTGAAACCAACCTTCCCCCCCCCTCCCCATAATGTATCCTTTCAAATTTCAAAGCCTCCATCTCCCACCAAACAAAATTATTGTTTATAAAACAGACAAGAACGATCATTGTTCTTTATAAAAAAAAAAAAAAAAAAAAACACAACTTCTCAAATTTCTGAACTTGCTCGCACCCAAACAAAATTCCTTCAAATATATGTGAGTTGCTCTTACGAAATTTTTTGTGGAGTGACCTAAGGTAGAGGGTCCTTAAGTAGTGTTACAAAAGTATAAGATTTCCTTATTAGTCTTTTTTTCTAACGATCCAATCTTCTTTACCGGGCGTGCAAAATTATTTACCGATGTTGTAAATATACTTTTTGAGAGGTTTTGTGGTAACCAATCTGATTTTTTCGTATTTTTACTGTTAAAATTAACAAAAATCCTTCCTGTGAGAGCGTAACAACTTCCACAAGTGAGACCATGTCCAATCAGGAAACAAAGAGGATCGAAATTGCAGCCCTCCTCCGAGCGGGAGTGCCTCATAACAACATTAAAGAACAGGTTGGGGCCTCGTTGAATACAATTTACAACGTTTCCAAGCGCTTGGAGGCTGGGGGTGATCTCCAGCATTCCACTGGGGCTGGCAGGAAGCCCACTGTCTCAACAAGGCAAGTAAAGGGAGTGTTCAAGAGGACTCCATACAGGTCCATTGCCAACATGGCCAGAAAGATGGGAATGTCGAGATCAACTGTTTCAAGGGCATTGAAAAGGGCTGGAGGAAAGTCCCTGAGGCGTACTGAACGCCTTCTGCTAACTGAACGTCAGCGAAAAGTCAGACTTGAGCGTGCCAAGAAAATTTTGAATGATATCAAGAGCTCATCTGGACGCATCATCATTTTTTCAGATGAGAAAACTTTTACGGTCGATCCTGTTTTCAACAGGCAAAATGACCGTGTTGTGAGCTTCGGAGATGTGCAAGATAAGCACCGCTATGTGGCAACAACAAAACACCCTGCTTCGGTGATGATGTTGGGTCTCGTGGCCTCCAACGGGAAGGCCATGAAGCCGGTATGGTTCCCCACTGGCTACAGATTAACAGCGGAGGATTATGTGAAGATTCTGGCGTCCAAGGTCCTGCCGTGGATCAAATCCATAGTCGGCAACTCTCCTTGGGGGTTTCAACAAGATGGAATACCCGCCCACGCTTCCAAGAAAGCTCAGGAGTGGCTCAAGGACAACATGAACTTTTGGCCCAAGGACTACTGGTCCCCTCAGAGCCCAGATCCGAACCCACTAGGCTTCTCTATCTAGGCGCACGTGGAGACCAAGGCCTGCAAAAAACGACACGAGAACATAAATGCCTTAAAGGCTGCTGTCAACAAGGCCTGGGCCTCCATGGACGCCGATTACCTCCTGCAAGTCTGTGGCAGCTTCAGACGTCGCCTGATCAGTGTCATTGAGTCAAATGGTGGCTACACTGATTAAATTTTATCACAAACTATTGTATTATTCTAAAAATGTATGAATAAATTGTTTCTCAAGTCATTCGAAATGTCATTATTGTCCACGATATGTTCTGAACAAAAATCGGTAAATAATTCTGCACGGCCCGGTACTATTCATTCCACGATCCTAAGGACAGTTAATCGGTCCTTCAAGCCTATGGTGGTAGTTTTCTTTTTTTTGTCTTCACTCCTAGCTTGGATTGAAGAATATAAAAACGAAAAGAATAATCAATAATAGCTAGAACGTATAATACTAAGTTCTAGCCACACAGCACCTAATTAAAACATCAGTTACCTGGTCTCTTGGAAAGAGGTTATGATAAAATTACAACAACTGAAATGACGGAGTTAGAACAAGTAGGAGCCTAGAGCCATCATCAAGAATACATTTAAGTTCAAGGAGGAGTGAAAGAAATCTAACAAGACTTAATTATCAGAGAGAAGTTGGAACTCATGATTCTGGAGAATCCCAATGGATCAATACGACCAACTTTTTCAGTACAATAAAGATATTGTCCCTACTCTAGATCAAGAAAATACATGGATACCATCCGTAGGTGTGGTGAAAAGACAGTAATGTGAACTCTTTGATATCTGTTTAAGACAGTGAGTTTTAACGTTTTCATCACTAGGGAGCACCTTGGTGTAACTTTATGGAAGAGGAACCAACTAATTTTCACTGAACATTTTGAGGTTATGATATTTTGAAAACCATTTCTTTGACTTAATAACCTCGCAGTTCCCCGTTTGGGAGTCATAGCTCTTGTAAGTGCATTTTGACTGTAAGGCCAAAGTTAAAAGTCCCAACCCTCTACGCATATGAACGTAAGCGTTGTCATTTATATAAATGATGATGTTTGAGTATAAAAATTTCGACATCATTATTATTATTTTATGAGTAACAGCAAGTAAATTTGTTCAAGCATTATATACCATGTAGACTGTCCCTTTTTTGGGTTAACATTTTAGTACCATACATAAAAAAATTTTATACTAGGATTATCAAAAATGGACTTGAGAAAAGTTTGATGTATATAAGATTAGTTCAACTTTCCGTAATAGTACTTTTACCCAACTTTGGTATTAGGTTTATCTGTTAAAAATATCGTTCATCTTGTTTCGAATAGTTTAAGGGATCTAGGGTGTACTTAAAATTTTGCAGTTTCGCTGTTTCATGAAACATAACATAGAAAAATATAACTCTAGTTGAATATATTGTTGTTGAAAAAAAGAAGAATAAAATTGATAAAACAGAGATATATTCAAATTATTGACCACATTTTAGACTCCTTAAACTATTAAAAATGGTCAATTTAAATCCAAACATCAATTTTTTTTATTTCAAATTAGAATTACTTCTACCACGCCAAAAATAGACTGAAAAGCCTCAAACTTTGCTAAACTCCTTTTTTGCATTGCCCTAAGCAGAAAAGGTTTTTGAGGGCTGAAAATAAAATTAACCCAAAAACGGAACAGTCTAATGAGTAGCAACAACAAGGAAATTTAATCATGTACATAGAATATGCACATACATGTAGTAAGTAGTACGGCCAATGAAACTCTTACAAATGACTCCTCAGGGAGCTTTTTAATTTTTGAAAACTTTTATATATGCCTCTTTAAATGGTTTTTTCTACTTTGGCTACTAAGTTTTACCCTAGTACTATGTGTAGAAAAGAGAAATAAAAGGTTTAAATAGCTCCATATACCTACATCAATACGAAGATCCTTGTATAAATAGGTCATATTTAAACAGGCTTTACTTATTTATATGGGCCATTAGATTTTTGCAAATGATTTGTGTTGTTGGAGAAATAAAACTGGTCTTTTTTTTTTTTTTGGTTATTATAAAAATACAAAAATAAAGTTTGGCCAATCATCATTTTAATTGATATTCTAAAGTATTTATGGTATAAAAGAAAGTTACATTGGTTATATGAATATCTTTAGAGAGTTGATATTTGGATACCATTTGGGTAAGGGATACAAAAATGCCTGTATAACAACTAAGTATAATTTATATTTTGAATACATATGTTGCCCGTCAACATATCTTGAACAAAAATCAAAAAATAGATACATGTCCAATTATTTTTTTATGTCATATGTTATACATGATGACAAATAATCTTCTCTCCTTCCAAACATTTTTGAAATTGTCAGGGTGAAAATGTCGATCTTTGGTTTCTCCTAATTAAAATTACTTAACATATGTTTTGCATTCACATTTGTGAAATAAATTGAGACACTCATGAAATTAACTATCTTTTAAAATATTCATTTGGTTTATAAAACTTAATTTGACTCTGTTAAAATAAAATGTATTACTTTATAATTCATCCGTTGTGACAAGGATTTTTTATTAATTTGTGCCCCTTCCAAAGGTTTATCAAATATAGTTTTTAGAAAGATATGCATAATTATAACTCGTTGAAAAATATAAATGGAATTCTAAATCAATTTTGACAAACATCATATTTGTTTTTGTATTGATGGACCACATCCATAAATTTGCATTTTTTATGATATTATAGATTGCCAATTCAAAAAGGAAGATTACCATTTAGTCATTCTCATCGATTATCAACACATCACTACGTATTGAGTTGGCTACATTGAGGTATTCATAGCATGGGAATTTTGGATTACGCATACATAACATTTTACACGGTGTTATCTTTATTTTATCACGGCACCTTTTCCCGAAAAATAAACAGAGAAGAAAGTCACAAAATCAATTTTTAACTAGCTAATCAATTCTTCACCACTATGAAACTATTATTCAATATTGCTGTAAATCGTTCACAGCTTCAAAAGAAAGAATTATAATTCAGCCTATCAACTTTCAAATATTTATTAAGGGAAAAGAAGCTGAAAATCGAGAACGGTGAGTGAATTGCAATGTAAATTTTTGTATAGTTTAGGTAAACCAGAGCCATAGCTCTTGAATTAAATGTCTAACATAAACTAATCAAATATTTTTAGGAACTGTAAATGTTTTATTTTTGTTCTAACTTCGTTTATTTTTTCATCAAAACTTGTTTTCTTTATGAAAACAAGTTTTGGCATTGCTTTTTGACCTTTTTGAAGAAGGTTCATCATGATAAAAAAAAATCAAATTTTGATCCATAAATATAGAGTGTGGGGACCCAAAACTGGTAGTCGTATTAAATTACAATTATATCCCTTTTATTTTTAATTATGAGTTATAAAAATAAACTACTCAACTAAATGATAGCTAAAACACAAACAAACAAGATTTGTTTTTATTCCATGTCTATAAATGTAAAAACAACCGATAAAAAAATAGTGCCATATTTTCTGCACTGTTGTCAGAGGCGAAAAAGCTACAAAGACTGTTATCATTTATATCTGCACTACCTACAACATCAAAAATACATGTAAGCGCGCCCCCTCCCATACACACAAGAAGAACCTTTCATTTCTTTAAGCAACAATATGGCAGACTTCTGGCCTGCCTTTATGTGGCACTCCTCCAGCCTTGACCTTAACCCCCTAAACTTCTAATTCCCCGCGTGTTTTAGGCTGGTATTACTTCTGAAAAAGGACATATTGAATACAAAATATAGTATTTAAACATATCACGAATTGGTTTTGAGTTGTATTTCTGGATTCCATAAAAATCACGTTTTGTAATTTACGGGTATTCATGCTACTGCAAGTTTGGGTGGCAACTTTGCATAACTACAACTTTTTTGAGTTTAATAGTCAAATAAAGATCAAAATTTCTCCTATTCTGAAAGTGTCAATTTATCCTGTTAAATGTGATTTGACGTAGAATTACCTTTAATTTTTCAATTGGTGGGGGTGTACACCGTGCTAACATAGTTCTCGTATTTTATTATAAATAAAAACCCGGTTTGTATTAAGATCTTCATTCTAATTACTATACATTTCTTGTTATAACTTTTTAAGAAAGCTTTGTCAAACTGCTCTTCAATAAGAAGAAGGGCAATGCTGTTGACGGTTTATTATTATCATCAAAGTTTTTTTTCTGTCTTAATGTTGCATACATATAGTTTCAGCCTTCTTTTATTTTTATACTTTGTTCTACTCTGGTTGGTTTATATTGCTCCTTATAAACGTACACTGTACATACATATCTACTTTTTGGACCAATATCTACCGTTTGTTTCTTAAGAAAAAGAGAGAATGTTGGTTCTTTTATTTATTTAATTCACAAGTTTTAGATTCCTAGGTACATGAATAAAGATACAGCACAAAGTGACGATACGGCCCTATTAGCTTCAGTAGATTCATAGTTTTTGTGAAATATTAATTCAGTGCAAGCTTTAAATGAGACCAAAGATGACGTCACTATATCATTTACCCTTATGCTGTATTCATAATGATTATTGGAAATTCTACGCAACTGAAAGAGGGTTTTCAAATACAACCAATTGACGTTCAGAATACTTATTAGGAGAAAAAAAGCAGATAAAACGACAGCTGACAACAAATTTCACTGTATATTTCTGTGATATATTAGTGAGATAACGTACCAAAACAGTGCCGCTAAGAACACTTCTACTTTGTAAAAATATTGATAACAAGATAGCTTTGCACGTTAATATTTACATACATATAAAGGTTCTTAAGAAATACAATACAATCGTTAAATTGAAAGATTTTTATTCAAAAAACAACCAATAGACAATGAATTATGTCTTGCATTTATTTTTGTTTTCTTCTTTATTTATTCGGGCCAATCCAGACCAGTCTTAGTATGAGTCTTTAAGACTGTCATTCCTTCTGACTGTCAGTACTAGAACCGATTAAAAATACAAGAAATAAAGTTCAGTTAGGAAGGTTCCATTGGGCAATGACGCCTAGCTCTGCATTGCCTGTTGCTCAACAAAAAATCGAGCCTTAATGCTTACATACATATGTAACACAAAAAACCTATTAATAATTAGCTTGAAGTCAGCCTCACTTCCCCGGAGAAAACATAGAGGTATATAATTACAGAGACTAGCGCATGTGGCTAGAAATGTCTATATTTTGTATATAAATATAGATGACGTGATCAGAGAGTCTTGATTCATACAAGAGGTAGGGTTTTTTTTAGCATTCAGGATCGGGGAGATAGGTTTATATTTTTGTTTAAAATTACGTGGTGCGTAACAAAATCCTTAATGGCATGTCTATGATACAGAGTGATATGGCCCATACTTGTTATTATGTATTTATAGTTGGTATAGGGACTAGACCAGAAAGATCTAAGATCCATATATTCAGATCAGGAAAACATAACGGTTGTATAGTTTTATCATGAAGGAAGGGTTACGTGGTTTGAAAATTACTTTAATGGTTCCCAATGATATGTTATATTATAAATAAGTAAATTGGGAGTTACTCTTTTCGGGATTTTTTTTCAAGATTATTTTTGTGTTGACAGGTCAGATATGTACTAATGATAATTTCTATTTTTTCCCTAAAGATTTTGTTAGATATAAACTCTTTAAAACAATTCTATAATTACTTTATTTCTTTACTTTTTTTAAAAATATGTCAGCACAAAAAAAAAAAAAAAAAAATGAATCACCATCTTCAAAAGCACAAACGATGCATTTTATTCGAGAATTTAATTATTAAATAAAATGTAGAAAGCTGTAAAAAAAAGCAGCATTATTTTTCCCTTAAGACCCATTGTCCAAAAAAAAAAAAAAAAAAAAAAAAATTGAAGAGTGTAAAAATATCAATTTAATTTCATTAAAAAGACTTTGAAAAATGATAATATTACAAAAAAATAATACATAAAGAAAATTTTTCCCGATATTACATTTCAAAGAAAAGCTTTTTATTATACATAGCCTACACATAAAGTAATATATTTTTAATATATACCTATGGATGAATGTATAGCCTAAAGTTCTTTAAATAAAGGAATTTCAAGTGTGTGCTTGATGCCTGTTTTACATCCATAGATTTTTTCCCCTCTTAAGAATACACATTTACGTTTATATCCAAAAATACTCAACAAATCATTTTATCTCTCTCTAAGGAGAAGTAAAGAAAGAAATAAATGTGTTTTAAGGTCATAAGTTTTGTTTGATATAGTTTTGTATTTGAGGCATAAGATAAATAAATAAATTGTTTCTTCATTTAGATGATGTTATCTCCATTTTTGAAATATTGGCTGTTTAATTACAACTACATATCTATGTACTCTACGTTGTGTATTGAACTGGGGTTGACAACAAAATTGGTGCAAAATGTAATAAATAAAATTTTTTCAACAATAAAGAGTAGAAATCCAGTTAATATAATGTAGATATGTTACTCACATAATGGGTGCAATGTAAGTTATTCTAATATAATTTCATTATTTTTTTACTGAACTTTAAATAAGAATCTTATTAGTTGTTTTAAACTATTTTTTATAAACTTTATTGTAACTTCGTGTTTTAAAGATTTTTGTTAAAGATTGTATTTTGAATTTAATTTGATTTTAACCGTTTAATTTACTTTAGAAAATTATTGTTTTCAAATAATTTACAAGTTAAAAATATTTTTAGTTTTTACATCTACTTTAAAATGGAAAAAAATTACTTTTATAAGATTCTATTGAAATTTTATGGAGTTTTATGAGTCTAAATGTATTTAATAAAAACTTTAATTGATAAGTGAAGTAATAAATAATAAAATTAATATAATATCTCCATCAAATAATTACTTAATTAATAATATTTGTTGACTAAAACTACAACGGCGACATCTACATAAAACATTAATATAGAGAATAAAAGAGTTGACGATTGCTCTTCCACAAGTGATGATACCTGCATTAATATCTTACGGATTATTATTATTATTTTGTGATCTCATTTGAACTATTAAGGAAACACATATTGTGACTATAATTACACACCTTAATTACAAATTTTTGATTCCAAGTAACATACTTAAATTATGTTACAAAGTGTATATTTTTAACTTATATCCCCTAACACTCCAACCATTTTTCCTTTTGTAATCTCAAAACTGTTTTTTTTTTTCTTTACAAAATTCACATCCGTAATTAAATGCCTATTCATACTTAAGGTAGGAGTTGGGTTTACTTCAGCTCCGTAGAATTTGAGACCTAGTCCTCTAAATCAGTGGTTTTCAATCTCCCCTTTCACCTTATTGGTTACATGAAGTTGAACATCAGTTAAGGTATAAGTGGACATAACAAGCCAATAACAAGTAGCTTATATCATAAAATAAAGGAACAAGATAGCAATTGCAGGCTTTCTCATTTACCGGTACAAAACTTGCTACCCATATAAGATAGGGAGTGATCCTAATCGTTTGGATTTTTCAGCTCACCCGGTTTTCTTTTGAAGATGGCAAACTAAAGATTGTCTTTTCTTTTCCTAACCTGCTGTCGTTATTATTTAATTTATGAAGAGTGAAGTTCCTTTTCCACAATATACAAGCTACCATTGATACATATGTAATTGTGTTGAACATTTGCGTCTACTCATATTAGATGGAGAGTTTGTTACCTTTTGGTTGTTGCAAAGTTATACTTTATTTATATAACTCATTTGCAGGGCTTTAAATCCCAAGAATTTTTTGTTGGGTGAGTTTTTATTATAGTTGGCAACCTGAAAAGTGTTTTTATTTTATTTTTTAAAGCTGTTAGCGGTTATTTTTTTGAGGTATGAAACATATAAGTAGATGAGTGCGTGTCTAAATGAATGCAAATGAATAATATCTAAGGAGTTAACTCCTTGTTGAACACAGAGCAGAATTAATTCTTGCTAATGTCATTTTTATTTCCTTTTCCACCTTTCCCTTTGTCACAGGTTCTTGTAGCTGATTTAATGATACACCATGACAGCTGAAATGCCCTCTTTCATAACATTTTTAAAATTGTCTATATAACCCTGATCATTTTCGGTTTTTAACATGCCCAAAAATTCTTCCAATTTTCACAACTAAATATAAAACTCTAATGTAGTGGAATATTGGATAGAAAAATAGTCCGACATACTTTTTGAAATTTGTTGAGCGGAAATTGTAGGATATTGTACATACTAATATCTATAAGATGGGAATAACTCAGGAATTATTCAAGCATTTTCCCAAAAGGAATATAAAAAAAAGTTTCTCAGTCTTCTCAACTCATTTGTTTGTTTTTTTCCCTTATTGTTTTTTATACTCATACATATGAGAGCGGCAAATTGTGGCAGCTGCTATTAATTTGCTACTCCATTAAGCGATTTAAGAGTAAACAATTTATTATGTGTGTTTATATATACAACGTACATAAACTGAATACTCGGAACACTAATTAGAAACAATAGCAGTTAAAATAATAATTATAATAATCGAAGTAGAAGGGTTCAAGAAGGAGAAACAGAAAAGAGAAAATTAAATGAAAGGAGGAAGGAAGGAAGAATTATTATTATTAAATACTACTATAATAATATAAAATAATATCACTATTATTATCAAATAAAATAAAAGAGGTGTTCACTCAAAAGGAAGGAAGATGGATCGGCTTTCACTTTACGATTAAGAACTACGTAGAGTGAGAGGGGAACAATATGGTTAGTCCTCATCAAATTCCTTCCTCCCTATTTACTTACTAACAAAGTTATCTTCATAACTTTGTTGACAAATTTCAAAAGTAAAAAAAAAAAATATTCATATATATATATTTTTTTTTTAAACTATGTCTGTAGATCACATATTACTTTAGAATGAAAAAGTTGAAGTATATCCGGAGTGCTTTGGTTTAAAAACACAAACAAACAAAACTTTACTAGGTATTTAGAAAAAAAACAACAACTACATATGTACTATTATATCTAAAAGTTTTGTTTTTTCTACAGAGGTTGTTTCTTTGTAGGGCATCCTAAATTGTAGGCAGAGAGATGTGGAAAAACCACTTATATTTTATGTACCGATAGAGTTGAATAAAGTTTCTTTGCAGTTAATAGATGCATTCGATATAAAAAAAGCCTTATAGTTACTAAAATAATAGTTACTAAACGGTGGGAAAATCACTAATAAGGAGTAGTAGCGGCAAGATATGAATTTACCTTAAGTCCTGTCGTCTAAAATGTCACAAAATACAATTTTCTATAGAATGTGATTTCTTATGTCGTTCTTTTAGCGATCTGCTCAAATGAATTAAGCCACAAAATAATAGCATCTTCTTCATCCCCTCCCATATTTAAGACTCAATGATATATCACCCCACATGATTCCTCTCAGAATGACCATATTTTCAAGATTTTTACATTAAACGGAAATGACCCTTGATTCACATCTGTAGGAATATTTACAGATATGAAAATTGCTGGACTCTTGGCGAGTTTATATTTAAAAAAGTGAATATCATCTGTAAGAGTTACCGTATTTTGTATGAAAATATATCTAGGATTGTTTTTACACTCCCCTAAAATATATTATACATTTTCACATTTTTTACTAATGAAGATTGAATAAAGTCCTAGGTAATGAATAAAATTTTTTGGCAAATGCTAAAAAATACTCTAATATTACTTACTTCTGTAAATGAAAATTAATTTAAAAGTGCATGATGTATAGAGTGCACAAGTTATCCATGCAGCACAATTTGGCGCATTCTCCTGGGCAAACATGGGCTCTTATAATGCTGTTTTTCTTTTGTTAGATAGCTTGTTCAAACCTGCACCACAAATATTCGGAAAAGGCACGGATGCCTCCTTGGAATCTACACCGGGAGTGACAGCATAACAATTTCTTGAACTCAGGGACTCAGTGCAACGTTCCCTAGCAAGGTTAAGATGAAATATGAGGTATTTAAGTATTTGACTCCTTGCAACATCTAGAAAAAAAAGTCTTAAATGGCTCCAAGAAAATTTTGGCGACTTAATGTACTCTGAATTTCGCTGGGTCTGAATATGATAGATTTCTTTTTAAGTGGGGAAAGATCGAAGGACAAACAAACCGAACCCACTGTTACAACGAAAACGAGCTTATTAGCTGTATCAAGTAAGAATCCTAGGATTTGCCGAGGGAAAAAGTGGTGAAGGACTTTTCTAGATTTTGCCTCGTATTGTGACAATAATTGGTTTTGTTTTTTGATTTGATAACTGGTTGGAAAGAAAATTGCTTTTATAGAAATTGCAAAAATTTGTAAAAAGAAGCACTTGTAAATGAGTGCTTTAATACTCTTCAACTGACAAACAAATACTACGTGAATCTCACCCATTTATTTTTTAATTATAGGTATACAAAATAAGAAAATGCTAACAAAACAGTCTTCATTATTTGCTCCGTGGGTAACTTATTTTTTATGGAACAATTATTTTTTAAATTATCCCCTGTTTAAGAACCAAGGAAGATGGGAAGTACATACAGTAGAGAAAATAAGTAATTGTGCAAGAAGGCCCATTAAACAACACGTTTTACGGTTTTTGTCCACAGGAAAAAAAGGTGCATTGGACTGGAACACAGTCCTTGGCTATATATTGACGGCCGAGATGGTGTTCTTTGGGTTTTACTCAGAATTTTTATCACTGTTAAAAGAAAACTACCATAATATTTATTAACTTCACTGAAGATATGAAAATATCTTTGAAAAAACAAAAATAACTAACGAATTTTCACAGATTTTTTTTCTATTAAACACTAGACGTAGATGCCAGCATTTATTGGAGATATTGAGCATGGAGGAACAGACACATTTGTCTTTAGTCATATATAAGATCACTCCCAACAGAACTCGCATCGTTACTATTCGTTTTTCATCAGCATAATCTCATGTACTTACTCATTACTTAGAAATTATCTCCTCAAGAATAATAATAACAGCTTGATATATACTTGAAAAATACGTCGTGATGAACCAAGTAGTACTTTACTCTCTAGAGCACTCTCTGTCTGATCTTTCGCTACACACATTCACTGCTAAACTGCATACAATAATCACATAATGATTGATTATTATATACAAGTTGTGCAAACTATCCATACTGCTGCATTGGCCCACTCTCTTAGGCGAGCCAAAACACTGAAACAGCTGATTTTTCGTAAGATACCTTGTTAAAACCTGCACCAATTTAAAACAAAATGGAATCAATGCAAAAAGTTGTTTTCCCGAATCTTTGGAAAAGGCACTGAGCCCTCCTTGAAATCCGCACTGTTTCGAGGCAACAACAATGTCACACCACGAAAAAAAATTATAAAATCGGGTCAAGACAATTTTAACAAATTTTATATTGCTGGACTTTTGGCTTACAAACTCTGATATATTTTTTTAGTGTGGGGTGCGATTGAACGATAAAACAACTGAATCCTCTACATCACCAAAGACAAACTTATTTATCAGATTCCAGGATTTGCCAAGGGACCAAGTGGCGAAAGACTGTTCTTGTTCTTGGGTTCCGTTAGAGACTCTAATTGAAGCTGGAGATGATTTTATTGAATAAAATGAAATTAAACCTTGTTTAATTTTTTTTCATTTGGTAAAATTGCCTTTTGAAAAAAAATAAATAAATAGTATTTGCGGTTCAGATAGTTGGCATACCCTTTATATTATACTTCCTTTTTCCTTTTTTTCTATTTTATTATGATCTTAAGTTACACATGCTCGTTATTGAAAATGTGTTCTCAATTTTTTTTTTCTTTGGTCAAATGTCTAAGCAGTTCTAAGCTACACTCAGAAATATCTTTACGGAGAAGATACATACAAATCGAGAAACTTTAGGTTTATTAATATAGATTTGTATAATAAATATAAAAAGAAAATGAATCAGTGGGAGATATAACCAAAGCTTGACAGAATACTTTAAAAGTTTGTGAAGGAAGTATGTAAATACTCCACTCAATATGTTATACACTTAAAGTGTATCAATGTCAGGCACCACCTCATTCGTTTGTTTGTGCTTTTTTTAAAAAAAAGTTTTTAAATAGAGATTCCTCAAATAAATCTTTTTATTTGTTTTTTTTTTTACTTGTTTATGTTCATACTTATACCTAGAAGTAATGAAAACTTTATCGAAGAAAAAGAAAAAAATCTTAGGGTAAAATATATAACGAAAAAAGTTATAAGACTCAAAGTTTACTTGTACTAAAGCACCTCACGTCCTTTTTTTCCCTTAAGAAAAGAAAAAGAATGGAATATTTTGTTTCAATATCCAAGGAATACTGTATAGGTTGGTGTGCCCGTCATTATTTATTTGGTAGAGTACCGTCTTTCGACCGGCCATTTTGGACTATCACTACTAGACCATTTAAAAAAAAAAAGATCAAATCAAGTTGAGGAATGTTATCAAAGACCAAACTTCATAAGTTTTTTGACTGATGAACGAGACTGAACTGGAGGAGAGTCCAGTCTTAAATAAGGATCAACCCAACTCTATATATATATGGAACATGCACCAACTTAAAGTGTTTTTTTATTAGTAGGTGAGTAATGAAGAGAAATATGAGATTGAATTTAAAATATCATTTAAATGATTTTCTTCAGGAATAAGAATAACATTATTTCTTATTTTACAATAATAAAATTAATGAATTCACTCAAAATAATTTTAATTCCTTCATCTTATACAACCCTTTACGTATCATAATTTACACCTGAGGCTTATAATCCTTGATTTGAGCCATTGTACAATTTTTAGGCTACCAAACTTTTGGATGCAATCACAAATATACATATAGTTATTTTATCATTATATAGAAAACATAAATGTAAGTTTCTTACTTATGACTAGTGCTGTGTGAGTTTATTTTTATTTGGTCCCGTCCAGTCTTATGTCCTATTCTATCAGTCCTTGGAACTGTCAGTACTTAAGCTTATTAACAAGAAGAAAAATAAAAGTTGGGTGACGTCATCAATGACTGAACTTTATAAGTTATAGAACTGATATGTTGGAGTGGACTGGAACGATACTGAGCTGGACGGGACTTTAGTATTCAGTCCTAAATAACTACTGACAAATCTATTTAGGACCACGCTTTCCGTGTTAAAAATGTATTGAAGTATCGAAAAAGTAAAAAGCCATATGTTTAAAAAGTTTTTAAAAAATCATCTCATTTGTGAATTGCTTCAAAAAGAGACCCCAAAAATAATATATATATATATAGCCACATAATAAAAAGTTGAACGATTTAATAATTTCATTATGAAAATTTTAAATTATTTGGTAAAAATTCAATACATTTTGGACTTGTAAATTTTTTCTTATTTTGAAATTATCTTCACAATATGAATTTGGGGTTCCAATGTAGTTAAAACATGAAAATTGTGTGATTAAATATTCATTATTTTATGCATATTTTGGCAATCAAATTCGTACTGATCAGTTTTTGATGAGATTGCGTGTATTGTATAAAGTATAAATTTATATTTTTGTTGCTACCGTTGTTCACATCACGATAAAAAAAAATAATGAATGAAATCAAAAGAACGACATTTAAGTAAAACAGTTAATGAAATGAACTAAACCTTGATTTAAAAAATTCTAAATATATTAATAATTCCTAAACAAAGCATTATCCTAATAAATAAAGAATTGCCTGTAATTTGATTTAATATTTCAGGAATATGCTGAAAAGTATTGGCCATATAATGTTAATTTTAAAGATTTTTTTTTGTCAATTGGAGAGTATATAATAAATATATCTGTTCACTAAAGAAAGGTTAAAGGTTGTTTTAGGAAAAGATCATTTATTTTTTTCAACTATAGAAATAAGAACATTTCTTTTATCAGTTACTTTGATGAAAAAAAAATTATCAATTAATAACGAAAAACTCTGAAATCTTCGTTTTTGACCAATTAACAAAAAATCATAACATTTTCTTCTTAGATATGAATAAGTACTTTTTTATCAAAGAATCAAATTTTTTGACGTCATCACTTAGTAACCGTTATAGGGTTACATAATTAAAATGAAATTTTGCATTAATTATTGTTCTGATGATATAAAATAAAGAAATCAATAAAAACTTTGATTTTAACTCCTTATTTACTCAAATTTTTTAATAGGATATGAACGTTAGTTTCTGTTATTAGTTTGTTAACAATACAATGAAGAGTCATACGGCAAAATAATATAACTCCTAGTAGGATAATATTATTAGATATATCATATAGGTATGTCACTCAAATAGAGGACGCAGTGAAATTTATTTAATTGAAAATTAAGGGAGAATATCTTCTTACGCGCAGGCAAATTAATTTAAAGTTAGTTACCCCGAGCTAATGATAGTTAATTTGGCTGAAGCTAGGCTGTTCCTTACGACTAAAAGGAACTATTCTACGTAGTAGGTAAAAAAAAAGAAGAAGGCATTGTATGGAGTGTTTTTTCTAATATAATAGTAGAAAATGAAAATTTTCCTAATTCGTGGATGTATGTATGTACATTTAGCTATAATACTATGTATACATACAATATAACAAGTAAAGTAAGGAGCTAAATGGAAGCAAGCAAACAAATCATCAAAAAATTGATTGGGCGGTAAAACAATGAGTAGGTATAAACACGAAGAAGTCTTTCTACAATGAAGCACATGAAAGTGTTTGTTTGAAGAAACATTCTCTGAAGACATAATTACAAAAAAAAAGTCAATAAAAAAACACTTGGAAATAACTTAAGAGGCAAATCTCTCTAAAAGGTTAAAGAAATCATTATTTTAGAAGGAATTATGTAAAAAGTTGTCATTCATGTTATATTCAGGAAAAGAGTCAAGTACATTTAAATAAACTTAAGTGAATTACAAGTACAGGTATTAGGCTTATTTTTCTATGTATCGAAATAATTTATAAGGAACTGGAATTTTTTAACTTCTCTTAATGAACACACTTGTTTAGATACAGTTATTAAAAGATTACTCTAAAAATATGCAAAACTTTATTTCAAGATATACTGTCAGCATAGACAAAAATTTACAGTATTTAAATTTGAGTCATTTTTTCAAATTATTTCATCGATTTTGTACACGTAAAATTAATATATGGAACGATGTAGCTCAAGGGACAATTAAAAAAAAGTATAATGACAGTATTAATTTGGATCTCAATAGTAAGTAATTTGTTTGTAACATAATCTAAATGTTTGAATTTCAAATTTGATAAAAATTTTTATGAAATAATCATTACTTTTATCAAATTTTGAGCAAAAAACAAGTATTTATCTATTTTGATGAGGAATTAAAGATAGTTTAAAAAAATTTGTGGACTAGAAAAATCCAGTTCACTAACAAAGTTTTTAATATAACAGCAAGTACCAAATAATATAATTACTTATTGTCTTGTCTCAATTCCATTATATGAGGTTTTTTACTATTATGGGAAGTAAATAGCTTGAAAGATAGCTGAGAAATTCCTTGCAAGGAAGACAATTTATCTATAGAAATTAAATGAATAGATTTAATCATTTTAAACTGATAATTCCATTTTATTATACTGTCAGATTGAAGTTTTTTTCATTTTTCAACAAATTTGTAGCTATTGTAAATTTACTAAAGGACACAGATAGATAATGCGTTCAGAGTAAAATACACCCTATATCAATATTTATTTCTTACATGTACATATTATGATCGATGAAAATATTCATTGTTTTAGAAAAAATAATTTTAGACGAAATAAGTGAAATATTAGTCATAATTCTATGTCAAAAGTACTTAAATATTTAAGTATGCATAAGTTCTACTTTTTACACCAATAAAAACTTAAGTATAAGTACAAAATTAAAGGACTTAAGAACACTTTAGTAGACCAACTAATATACTTGGCCACACCCCTTTTCAAATTATCTCTCTCTCTCTCTCAAAAAAAAAAAAAAAAGCTGACAAAAAAATTTAAATATTTAAAAAATAAATTGAAGGAGAGACCACTTTAAGTAATTAACGATATTTCCAAATATATAAACAATTATGTTCATGAATCTTAGCAACTTACATCACACTAAAGGACACACACAAATAACAATATATTACTATTTCCTGATTGTGCTTTCAAATGGGTTTATCGCACGTTAAATGTCATTAAATAACCAAAAAACTTTTAATAATAATATAAGTAAGAAAGTGGATTAGTAACTTTTATAATTTTATTACTCAGTTCATAATTAAATTTTAAGTGCATTTTTTGCATAAAATGTTTAATTTTTTTATTACTACTAATGAACTTACATAAAAAGTTTTTTTTTTGTTATTCATCAATTGTGAGAAACAATTTAACTCATGTTTTGAAGAGTAAAATGCAAAGTAGTAAAGTTCTAAAAAAAGTAAGTGAATATAAGAAATATTCTAATTAACCACTATTGTTGACACTCCATCCAAGATTTTTTTTTTTTTTTTTTTGGGGGGGGCGGGGTTCTGGTTATTCTTATTTTTTATATGTAGACTAAATTGGACCAAAATATCAGTGTAAACGGCAGTCTGAAACAGATCTTTAAATTGTGGACTGATAAATATGAAATATATTTTTCAAAAATAAGATCATACATATTTTTGACAGTGCACCCGGTGACGTATTTTCAAAAAAAATCACAAATTATTTTGTACTCATTAGATAGCTTTTAAGTTGAATTAATGTTGGTTTTTCACGTCAATTTGTGATTTTTTTTGAAGACACGTCACCGGGTGCACTGTCAATAGTGCTCCGTGACTCATAGAGCAATGCAATTTAAGAAAAAATAGGTGTTATAAAAAGGAACAATTTATAGAATGAATAAAATTTTGCAGAGGTTTAGATCAGGTCATATTAAAAAAGAAAAAGAAATAATGGGAAGTACTTTATTTAAAAAAAGTGACTTTAGATCAGGTTTAGCAAGCAGCGAAAGTACACCCTGGCTCATCATATCATATTTTTTTTATAAATCAACACAACTATTCATTTTTTCTTATTCTTGAGGAGAGAATCTCTAAGTGATGACTTAGTAGCTACGTGTGTGAGTGATCATGAAAAACAAGGCGTAACACCAGGGATTTGTTGGTAAGTTATCTTTTATGTTATTAAAGCAAAATTTGTATGCTCGTCAACAACAAGTAACTCCAGGCAATGCTCTGTACTACTTCTAGTTTTAGGAATATGATATTAAAACTATGCACATTGAGTTCCAAGAAAATAAGTTCTTCAGAGTGCACTGATAGTTTGAATTGTGTATATCTGTTTTTTATGTGAAGTTTGATCTCACAAAATGTAATTCCCTCTTATTGTTAACATATACAACCTTCCTACAATGTTTTATCAAACTCTATTTGTTATTTTATTCGAATCTTACTTTTAAAATACAAAAATAACATTTTTGTGACTTTGATTTCTCAAAGTTTAATGCGGTTGTACTGTTACCATAAGTAACCTTTCTTCAAATGTTCATCAAAATCGATATATACCTTTTTCAATAATCCTTATTACAAACAAACTGAAGTGAAACTACAACATTCATTTGATTTATGGACCTCAATTTATTACAAAGTTATGGTCAATTTTGCTTTTTTACATTCTTTGTGACTTTGATCTCTTAAATGTTATCTAACTTTTTTAGTAATCCGGCATTAAAAAGACAAGTTTTGAGCGACTTTTAACCACTCAAATTTAATGACCTCTTACTGTTCCTATGCATAACCTCCTACAATGTTCTAGCAAAATCGATTTGTTTTTTTAGTTATCCTGTTAACAAACAAACACAAAAACAAACTGAGATGAAAGCATTACCCCTCCATTCATCTTTGTTTGCGTAGGTAATTGGGAAAATGAGGGTTAAGGGGTTGTTGCTAGGTGTTTAAGTTGATGTACTTTAATTTTCAGCAAGCATATACAACTTATGCTTTAGTAATCTAACCATTTATCACTATTGTGTTAGCTACATCTCTTTGAGAGTGGGGAGTACAACCCATTTCTGAGCTGTGGCTATTTTTTAAATCATCGTAACTTTTATTAAATAAACAAAAAAACTTTTTTGGACGAGTCCATTCCGCAAATTTATCCATAAACAAACTATTTCTTTATTTTCCCTGCAGTTTTCTGCGTGTATATATTATATATACCTCTTAACTAAAAATACATACATATATATATATATATCCATGTTTTACATATCTATTGTGTAATGTATTCAACATTTATAAGTAAGTAGATATACCATTTATATATTAAAAAAGATGGAGAAGACATTGTACTACTACAAAAGATGAAACATAATATGTTCAAACAAAAATAGAGAAGAAAAAAAAATATCTTGTAGTAAAACAAGAAATACACAATTACAGAAAGTGAAAAAAATAAGAAAAAACTTATAACTCCTCTATTATAATTTAATTCATAGTGATATTAATAAAGTTATTCAATTAAGAAACCAACTAACTTTGTCTCTTGGTACTATACATAATAGTGTTTTTTTTTCTTCAGATAAAAGCAAAAGAGAGACACCTTTTATTAATAAAACTGGGATGGGCTCTGGTTCATTCCCCTACTGAAGACTCGTACACGTAACATCAATAAAAAATACCTATATATATGACCCGAAATACTTGTACCCAGTGTGAGAGGATACAACTTATGTTAATGGGATAAGTTAATTTTTACTCCCCATTCTGATCATTTTCCCTTCTCTAATAATAAAATTATACAACATTGTAATAAAGTGATGTAAAAATGCACTCATTTTTAAGTGAATGAGAATAGAGTTGTTCAATTTGATTGGACAAGTTATTATGAGTGATGAAAATCCAGTGTAGAATGGGCATGTTAAAAAAAAAGAAACCTAACGCCAACATGGCAACCCTAACAATTAAAATAATTTTTTGAAAGAGATCAGTGACAATCAGCTGTGACAAGGGAGAAGGGGGAGAAAGAAATACACAAGGACGTTGTCTAGATGTGGACCTTCTATTCAACTCTTAGTTCAACGAGGCTGTACAATTATAAACCTTAAGGTTATCATCTGTCTTTTATAAGCACACACCAATCATCAAGGTTCTGAATATAATTGAATCTATATAGAAAAGGACGTTCACTACTCAGAATGATATAATAATGATTACTGCTAAGGAAAAGAAAAATCCTTCTTCAGATTACCAATTGAAAAAAACAAAAAACAAAAGAGGACAGATTATAATTGCAAAGGATTTACATCACTGGTTATTATATCCCAATTTTAACTTGTACCAACATATTGTAAAATTGTACCTATACACCATGAAAATTTAATCATTTTAATTTCTGTATCCCTATATCGCAGTACTTTTTATTAGAGAAGGAAAATTAACACATTAGGTGCGAATAATTAACTCATCTTCTTAACTTGTATAATTTGTATCTATTACATTTATTGACGCGATATCATAAAGATTATTGGACCAGCGTTTCAAATGATACTTTGTTAAATTTCGATATATAATAGTACGAATCGTTCGGAGTCCAAGTCAACAATTTCTGGCCTCTATTAATTTGGTTGGGCTTGGTTGCTGTTGAAAATAGTTGCCGATATCGTCGTACAAAAGAGATCTTTCCTACATCTTTCACATACCTCTGTATCGTCCAATAACTGCCACTGAAATCCATAGCTTGCTGCCTCATCGACTTAGCTAGACATCTAGTGATCGAGATGTCCACGCCCTTCTTGATCCCAATTTTTCAGAGTAATCCACTGCCAGGGTAGATCTAAATTCTCTGACCTGAAGCCACTATGCTTTTAATCTTGTAAACAACACTCCAAGAGCACTCTACGACTTTCAGGATCTCTTCTATACTCACTTGGCCGTGGAGCCAATCAGATACCCTTTACCTATTTGCTTCCATGCTGACAACTGTTGATTTTTGAAGTTTTTTTTCATTATTATTTATCAATCGAAATGGTCCTTAATTTTAATAATCCGATGTTATTTTATTTCAAATTCACCCTAAAGTAATAGAGATTGATTTAAAATCAAATCCACGATTATACCTCGCACACATGGTGTATTGTTGTCGAGAGATAATTTCAAATCTTTCCTTTCTTTGTTTGTATGGATGTACTAAAGTGATGACTAAGTCATGGAAATAAAGACGGCGTTGTCCCTTTTTCCCATATGAGTCAATTTTTCTTTTATGTTTACAATAATAAGTAAATCTAAAAAAATAAGGAATTAATGTCTATTATGATTAACATTATTCAAATGTCAATTCAAATTTCAGCAAAGATTGGTCTTCCTCACATTTTTTTGAAATATAATTTTATCATAAGTGTATAAAGTTTTTAAACTATAAGGACCTTTGACTCAAATCAAAAAAAAGATTATTTAATAAAATCTAAGAATAAAAATGGTTTTTATAAAGTAAGACACTTAAATTCTTATCCAAACGCCATTCAAACATTAATAATGAAAACTCTCCTAAAAGTACATGTAAATTGCTATGAACCACAGTTTTATTTTATATTTGGTTGAAAAAGTATCGATAAGTACCAATACATATTTTGGTAGTGGTTCGAAAAATGTTTGTATCGTGACACCAAGGTTAACTACTATATATGAATGAAGTACTGAAACTCATTGTGGGGGAGGGGGGGATGTGGGGGGGGATGAAATTTGTGGACTCGAGCCATTGATATAAAGTTTTTTTTAAAAATAATTTGGGGTCCAATTTGGATGTGTGTTAAAGATTTAGTACGGTAAAGAACAAATAATTCTCTTACAAATAATAATGCCAATTTATAAAAAATATTAATATACATTTGTATGTTCCCACAAATTCGTTTGATTAACATGTAAATCTAAAAAATTTTTAAATTATAATTAAGTTCCAGCAAATCAGGCAGAACAAAAATCAAGTAAGAATTTGTTTAATAATTTATACAATCAAATGAAACAAAATTTGTAATACCATAAAAAACTATTTCATGCCAAATTTTAGGACAATTAATTGTATTTTGGAGATTCACCGATTCAATTAAAACTTAATTTTACATATTTTTTGTATTTTTTAAAATATTATTTCTCTTATGACCAAATTATCGACAAATATTTAACTTCTATTTTTTACCTATAATAATCAATTATGTTCAAACTTTGTTCATATTTGAAAAAAATGTATAGGTCCCACATATCCAATATTGTATTTTCTGTTAAACATTGGTTCTTTTCATTTTAATGCATCAAGAGCAAAAAAATAATATTAAAATTTGTTCTAATATAGGTATTAATAATTATTTATGCTCATCAATACCCAATGAACAGTTAATCGTCCCAAAAATTAATAAACATCCTTTTTGTAACGCAGTTAGTTAAATGGGTAAAAAATAAAACGTAATTTCTTACTTGATAATCGGTTGCACGTTTATAATAAATACGTTATTTAAATTTTGTATCATTTTTTAACTATTAAATCCATTATAAAACTGTCAAAAGCAGTTTAAATTATAAAAATACTTGTATAAATATGACTAAAGAAAACAAATAAATTCATATTTAAAAAAAAAAAGTATGAACAAAAACATAAATTTCGGGTTTTACCAAGACATTTAAAAAAAAAAAAAGTTAGAACATTAAATTTTTATTTAAACAAATTATTTTTTGAATTATTCAATATTTTATGTATAAGTTTTTAATGAGACTACGGGTACTACGGGTACTTCGGATACTGGTACTACGGCTACGCATAATATTTTAATTCTGTAGTTAAGTTGAGTCCTCATATTTAAAAAATGATAATTCAAGAATTCAAAAGGAAAAACAAGGAAATGAATTTCGAGGAAAAAAAATTAATTGAATTTAATTAATCTCGATTTAAATTCGCTGAACATACACATTAATCCTCAACAAGACATTTTTGAAGATAAATTAAGAATTATATAAATTAGAACGACGTAGCTTAATAGACAACGCCCTCGTTAGAAATTATTCTCTTGCAAATCAATGTTGGTAAGTTTGCAGCCAGGTTGTTCCTATATAAGGAAATCTACTTTATGTATATGGACTTCAAAGAAAACTTCCATTTGAGATGGAGGAAATCTAATACTATAATCTTTAATTATACTTAATCAGTGCATTTCCATCTGACCAATTATAGAAACATTAAAAAAATAATAATAATAGATTTAATCAAATTTAATATTCAGGAGTATACTGAAAAGTATTGGTGATGAAACGTAGATTCAAAGAAATAAGAATTACTTTTAACAATCTTGGGCTGTATAATATCCCAGTTCACTAACAAAGGACTAAACCTATAATCTTTATAATAATAAGTAGGGTGATTTTGTCTTTCCAATAGAAATTCGGAAACCTCTGAAACCCACACCTTTAAACTCATTTTTCATGCATATTATTTTATACAAATCTTTTATCCATACACTGAATTTCCAAAATCGAGAAAGTTTATCAAACCCACTCAAAACGACCACCCCTGATATATGATATGTACCTATACAAGCTCTTACCCAGAAATGAACAACAAGGTATGAAAAAAACAAAAACATAGTACGAAGTTAAAATTTACATAACAAAACAAAAACATATTACTAAGTTAAAATTTACATAACAATTTTAATTCTCAAAAATAAATAAAAATGGAAGAAAGTAAAACTTTTTAGAAATTGAAACAAAACAAAAACTAAAGTTTTTTTTTCCTTGTTAACATATAATTTATTATAAAAAAGAGATTCATGACAGTTACAAAATTAAAAAATGATATACAACAATAGTAATTTGTTTTTTGTATGAAATGGGTTAAATTTTATTAACGACAAAAACATTTTTAAATATATCATAAATAAGGCATGATTCTAAAATCTTTTTAATTTTGTGTTTTATGTTTGTTTTTGTTTATATTTATGATTTGGCAGAACGTACAATTTTATAAGGCTTTTAAAAAAGATAGGATTTAAAGTTTACTACTTTTTTTTTATTTCATCGTATGTTTATGAAGATAAAAGTTGAGTCATTTGAGAAAATATTTATCCTGTCAAAAAGTTTTGATATTTCATTATGTGTGAAAGGAAAAAAAATCATAGAACTCAATCTAGTCGTAACCGCGTAATACATACGTTTTGTTTATAGTGGAAATTGATGGAAAGGCTGAATTAGTTAATATAGAGTATATAATTAATTAGGTTCGGTGGCTTAAACACTCATGAGTGTTTAAAACTTGAATATAAACATATAATATATTACACGAATGTAATATTCTTCACTATAATTAAGTTATTATTTGTAATATAAATTGTATATATATCACTTTTGCGGCCCGCCCGCCTTTTTTGAATTATTATCTTTTCATCTGCCGTTGTCATTATTATTTAACTCCCGAGTAGCGAACTTCATTTTCTACTACAATAAATTATATTCAAAATCTGATGAAACATTCGTGAGTGCACATATACATTGGGGAGTAATCTTGAAGATTTGTTATTGTGTCATAATCCGAATAATTCTTGCGAATGACCTTGTTATATTTCATTGTCACCCTTCCCCCTTTGTCACTGTTGATTCTAGCTAATCTAAAGAACCATCACGACAACTAAATCTGTCTTCTCCAAAATATCCTTCAAATAGTAATCAACCATGTTGATTTTCGATTCTTTTTTAATATACCCAAACTAAACAAGGTTTTCATCACTAGGTATTAAGCTTACCTTTTTGTGTGTACTAAAACTAATTCTAAAGGAAAGCGTGGTGTAATTAATGTAGATCATGATCCTTCTAAATCAAATAATATTAAAGGTGGAATCTATAATATATGTCAACAAGAAACAAATTAAAAATAGAGTTGCCTTTAATAAATGCCAAAATTTTGCTTGTGAATATCATAGGAGCACAATAGTAATGTTTAATAATTATTATATAAAATTTTATTAATTATTTTTTCAGTTAAATAGTTTTAACTGTACTGATCCTGTTTATGTTCCCACGTCAGTTATTTATTTCATGTTTAAAGGGTTAAAAGTTTACAAATTTTGTAGTTAAAGTTGTGAATTTTGTTGAGCGCAAGGAGAATGCAGGATTTAGCCTTATGTTTTTTTTCTAAACTAAGACCCTTGATAACATCAATTGAATTTATATGATTTAAGAGGGAGAAAATGTATTATTACTACATAGAGGAGAGCCTTCAATAATTATATAGAAAAATATTTTTTTTAAATTATTATACAATCTAAAAAGAATCATTTAAAATACAGACTAAGGACCCAAAACTTCGAGTAGCATGACTAGAATACAAAAAATGTGATTTTTATTAAATCAAGAAAATACAAATTTTGTGAAACGAATTTCTGATATGTTTAAATACTATATTTATCTTTCTTTTTTATTCAATATGCTCCCCTTCACAAGCAAGAATAACCTTGTTACGCTGACGAAGAGATTGGTAGTTCTTGAACATAGAGCCCTTGTTCATGGCCCTACTCCACTGTTATGACAGCAGCAACATTTAAATGAGAAGTGTGGGAGACATTTATCATCTCCATGACAAATGTCAAACTGCAAAGTCCAGGGTGCTGGAGGAGGGCCACATGGAGTACAGCCAGAAGCAACATATATTCTTGCTGTAGAAGTTTTGCTTCTTCTTGGCTGTAGGGGGCTATAATGTACTTCTTTGTGTTACAAGTAGTCCAAAGGGAGATGCCAACAGTTCTTGCAGCCTTCTTAGCAATTATATCGGCGTGGAGGAGATTGCAGATGCATTGTTTTTTTTCCTACTCCGATATATTTAGGATTACAGATATAGAAGAAGCAAAAAACTTGTTTATTTTTGTTTCGGCTGTCGGTTGATTGGGTAATGAGACCATGTAATTAAAAATATAGGGCATAACATTGTCACTAAAGACTACTGTAAGTTTTGAGTCCCAACTCTGAAAATGTAAATTTATCATTCCGAATGAGATATTAACACCACATCGATATATTAAGAAATGAACAAAATAGAAAAAGGAACGCTAACAACAACCTTCTTCTTATTATTATCTATTTTTCTCTACATTACGCCCATCCCTCTTATTATTAAACAAATTGCATACAAAGATTTTCGTATACGTTTGAATGTTCTTCATGTTTGTTCACTCGTCAACGATGGAATGTTTTTTGGGGAAGGTTAATGTATATATGTGTGGCAGTACTTGGCTGTGATTGGAGGAACATTACAAGGTTTTCTCTTTACTCCTTTTGCATTAGCAACTATATTTATCAATGTGCAATTTGACTCCCGTATCATCACAATAGAATATAATTAATCTAAAGAAAATATTATAGTCCACATATTATTAATTAATCAACGTTCTGCCCAAACGATAAAGAAGAGAAGTAGAACAGTCAAAGGTGTTCTAACATTTGGTCCTTTGAGCCGGATATCCTCTAGAGAATGCGGATATCAACACAATCTCTCATATATGATGTATTATTTTTGTTCAATTTAAGTTTAATAGTTCCTTTAAATACCTTTGACTTGCTTTTTCCGATCATTATTTGGTAATTACTGTGCACATATATAGATTAGTGTTCTGTTTAAGTTAATTTAACATATAAAAATGCCTACAGGGTATGATGTAATATTTTTGGAGAGAAAATTGTAATAGCCTGTTAAAATAATTTAGGCATACAAGTAATGTGTTTAGAACGGCAAGTGCAACCCATTCTGCCATTTCGCCAGTCCAGTGGAATGCAATTAAATATATAACAAAACTTATGATGTTTCTAACATAATTTTAGAGGATATGTATGTTGATGACGTTTTAAGAGGGGAAATTAATATTACAGAATCCCAGAAGTTGGCTTTTGAGCTTACGGAATTCAATCAAAGTTTGTTCTTAGAAAATGGTAAAGTAACTTAGTAGATGCCTTGACTTTTTTCGATAAAAATACCTTAGGTAGACGATGGATATTTCTAAAACATTAGGATAGGTTTGGATCCGATAATAGTTACACTTTAGCTTTATTTTGAAGAATCTATTCCAAATAAAAAACTTAAGAAACGTATCGTTATATCAGAATCGGCTAAATATTTTTACCCAAAGGGGTTGTATAGCATAGTATTATTTTAGGGAAAGGTAATACTTCAAGATCTATGGAAAGGGAGTTATGATTGGATGAAGAAATTCCTGTTGAGATATCAAAAAATTGGAAAATTTGGGAACACGATTGAAAAAAAACTAAAAATTTTTTAGTATCTCTAGAAGTGAGTGTAGAAACACATATAAAAAACACTAAACATGATATTTGCATCTTCTGTGATGCTTCAAATAAAGGATATGGTGCTATTGCCGTCGAAGGTCCTCTAATAATGACTATTACTACATAGTTAAAAACTACTCGCAAATGTTAGAATACATGCGTAAATACATAGTCTACACGTGTCTGAAGTTCAATTACCCGAGTTTATCCGGTTAAAAAAACAAAATCCATACCTAGAAGGCATACTCCCATTTAAAGGGGAGGGATAAAATAACTTTTATCTCTGAGAACATCATATGAAAACAAATACACAACAACTTTCTCTCTCTCTCTCTCTCTTTAACTACACATATAAATGTAGTTATTTAAGTTATAACTTTTTATTTTATTGTTATTATTATCTCTAAACAAGAAGAAGAAGAAATATAATATTAACTTTTTCATATTTCTTTAAAAAAAAAAAAAGCAAAAATCATTTCTTATTTAAGAAACAGAGAGGCTTTCATAAAGAATAAATAGAAATAGATATATAAAAATAAAAAATAAGACGTAGATAAACGGATTTGATCCCTATTTCAAAATTTAATACAAAAATTAAATTTTTAACAAATATTAATAATAATTAGTTTCTTATCCGTCCTTAACCCTCAAATACCGCACAATTTATTGTAGGTTTAATACTGGCTGGGTCCATTGAACTCATTACTAATCTTCAAGACCTTATTATGCCTTCATCAAAAAATATGGGTTTTAAAATATAATGTCTTTCGTAGGATATACCGAGCGTGGCGAACACATTTTGACACTTGTAAAAATACTTTTAGAAAGTTTACGTGACTTATTTATTGAAAATTGAGGCATATTTTTTGAAGATTAGACATATTTAAGTAGATTAGTTAGTTGGTTAATATTTATTACTGCTTGCCATACATACATAAAATAAAATTGTACAATTATAAGGCATCACACACGACCCCACAAAAGGGTATCTGTGGTTCAACAAATGATTCTGAAACCTAGCTTATATTAAATTTTGTTCTATAATATTTTTTATTTTTTTTATATTTCATCAATTTTAAAATACCAATGTCTTCGTTTTTCTCATTCTTGGCTTGATGTCTATCTAGGGTATCTACTGATGAAATGATCTGCACTTTGCAATTCTCCTATAGAGACATTGCACATTGAGCTTACGTCCTTCCACTTGATTAGGTAGGCTATAAAAGAGCTGTGTCAATTGTAAGCGTGTACAATGAGTCTCAATTTTTCTTTTTCGAGCTTGATACACTTCGATTTTGGCCAATCAAGCAGAGTCTTTTCATTCTTCATTTTTCATACTCTGATCTTTTTATATTGGTTGCACCAATACTGATAAAAGAAGTAATGAATTACTTTCTTTATATAGCTTGGATGCATCCCATATTTCAGTAGATATTAAATAGAAAAAAAAAAAAGGCAAATGAATAATGTCTGAAGAACACTACAAAATAATCTGTATTCAAATATTTATCCACAGGGGAGGGACTCCTTTAGAGATTGTAAAGTGTGTAGGAACTACTAAAGCGATCCATTAAATTTGCAAAAGGTGTTAGGAAGCAAAGGAAACCATATATAGACAAACTAACCTAAAACCTAAATTGGACGCCAATGTTGTAGAGGAGCTTGTTAAGGTTTTGAGGTTTTGTTATATGGTACAACTTTTTTGCCCGATGTTATGCACCTTCCAGATTGAGGAAAAAACTTAATTGATTGAAAACTATCCGTAGCTTAACATAAGCAAATTCAACCAATCAATGTTAAGAAGACGGATTAGAGAAAAAGAAAAATCCTTCTTCTATATTTTCATGATAGAGAGCTAACGCCGTAATAATAGTTCATACCCCCTCAGCGGCCTTTATGTACAAAAAAGCAACAACAACATATTTATAGCTATCTTAATTTGGGAAAAATGGATCACGTGATTCTCATTTTGCCACTTGGTTTTTATAGCATTGAAGTTGCATGGAATGCCAATCAACTTTTTACCCTGAAGTGACTACTATTTTATGGAACTTCCTTGCAACTTCTTTATTGTTTTATTATCATTCCTTTCCTCTTCAAGCCCCCCTCCTCCCTCAAAAGGGTATAATATACATTTTGTGTGTTTGAATGTAGTAGTGTATAAATGTAAGATCCCTACAAAAAGGAAAAAGGAATTGTCAACGACCTGAATACGTATATTTGGTCCCCTCCTATATATGTATGTATGTATTCATGAATGTATTTACAGCTAATGAAAAAAGACGAGAAGAAGACAAGATGGATGACATATCTTGCTACATCCATGGAAGGATATATATTACACGATTGATACCTTTGATGAATGCTCTCTCATTACTCCACGTGCATCATCAATATAATCCATCATATATTATGTGTTGGAGAAAGAATGAGAGGGGATGTAGGGCATGCAAAACACCTTTCAACTTTTAAATCTCTTTTAATAAATTGATGAATAGGGATCTTCCATTTTCTTATTTTTGTCTGGTGAGAGATTTTATTGGGGTTTGAAGGGATTTTTTTTTTTGCTTTCCAAAGGATTATATTGAATGAAACATATGTACACTGATTACATATTCAAATCATTTAGTATGCATTTCATTACTTTTATTATAAGTTTTTCACTTGAAAAATTATTTTTAGGAGCAAAAAACAAACAAATCCACATAAGAGTCAAGTTTCTCTCAAAAGTTGCGATTTCTTTGATTTATAAGCCTTTATTTAATTATAACATAAATTATTTTCATTTAGATCATGTTTACTATGTATCTACAAAGATATTAACTCTATAATCTGCCAAAAGTTTTGGATTACAAATTAGTTTTTAAATAAGAAAGTCAAAAGTGCCACTGTTGGTATAGTGAACATCTAAAAAATACTCAATTATTGCATTATCATCATTACAAGCACTCTATCTTCTTCTACACATAAAAAATAACTTTAAAAAAATCACATTTATTCTTATTCATATCACTAATTTTTAACCAGCTATTATCTTTAAAAAAACTTCGATGGTATCGTATATTTTTTCTCAGAATTTTGTTTGTAACTCAAAGTACTTATGAGTTGAGGCACTCGTATCTCAAGGCATAACTGTACAAGTTACAACTTGTATACAACAAAAAGATGTATTTATATCCATATTGATACACCGAAATATTGATATGAATGGCACAATTAAAGAGCTGAATCTATAAAATGGATACTCAATCAGGTGGAATTATCTATCACTGCACGTACTTAGAGGGAAATAAATAATTATTCGATCCCTTGCCCATTTTGTAAGTTTCCCTACAGATAAAGATTTTCTATAGCGATTGACTAGGTTACTAATTGATCTTAATGTGCTTCTTTTTGAGCAACTCTTTTGTTGCTTTGACCATATGTTTTGAGTCATTTTAGTGCTGGAAGACATATTTTCAGTGCACTCCCTGAGGGAAACAAGATGTCACGAACGATTTCGAGATTTTAGAGAAACACCCTTAAAAAAAAATGTGTCTAGCCCCTTGCTTGAAAGTGAGGATGAAGATCTAGGGTCACGTACAACATCAGCGAGGGATAAAAAAATACTTGTTTTCTCTCAAGAGTGGGGACCCAAAACTTGCAAAATCACTTAATTACGATTGTACCCGTAATTTATAATAAAGATGTTTGATTACGCTAACAAAGGATAGCTAAATCAAAAATATACAAGTTTTCTTTTTATAACATATCTCTAAGTGTAGAAATGTTGGACAACATAAAAAAAAAGCAACACGTCTACGATTTCCCTTGTACTTTTGTCAGTTCCAAGAAGGCTACAGAGGCTGTTGGCATCTTTATCCGGGCTGTCTACAATAACAAGAAGTCCATTAAAGCCCCATATACAACCAAAAGTTCTTTAGCAACAATATGATTGACTTCAGACCATGTGGCTCTCCTCAAGCCTTGACTTCAGCCCCCTGGACTTTGATTTTTCGACCATATTGAAGAAAAATGTCTGCCTCTTAGCACAATTTGTATTCACATGGAGCTTCCATGATGACAGTGTTCTATGCTATGTACACACCTTTATCCCTGAGAGCTGCCAATTTGTTCACCAGAGTGTCAAGGCTGTTATGGTGTTGAAGGCGTATATATTAAATAATATTAATAGTATTTAAACGTATTGCACACGCACTATGAATTGTATTTTCCTGCTTCCATAAAAATAATGAATTTCGTAATTTGTCATACTATTCCAAGTGTGTCATGCCTACTTTGTACTGTATCTGCGTTAAGGATTATCATACACCAGTTTCGATATACATATTTTTGAATATATTTGGAAGTGTCTGTTCTTATTCAGTTTCTTCTTTAATACATGTTATGTGGATGGAAACTCTAAAAAAAATTAATAAAATATTTCCCTTCCTTTATTCTAGTTTTTATGTTTCATCACCACACCACAAATGTGTTGAGATAAAAAAAAAATGATGTTCCCTCTCATTTTTATGACTCTGTGTCAGAAACATACACTATATATATACACTATATGATATTACCACAACCATCAAAGCATTGAGACCAGAGTACATAAACGAACCAAAACGATAACAATAATAACGCAAAGCCGTTGTTGTTTTGAATATTTTATTGGTTTTTTATTAGATTTGATATTGTTTCCACTTATGTTGCATATATCTATATATATTTATGTTTGTACATAAATATATCCATATATAATCATTTAAAGAGCCATAAAATAAATTTTTAAGTAGAGCCAATGATTTATCTGACAGCCAATGGGGGAAAAAAATGAACTTTATCCTTCTCCTTCCTTATATATATTTGTAAATCAAATCATAAATATTTGGCTATATATTTAATTATATTCTATTTTAGAATATTCTTCGTTGGACATGAGAAATTAAAAGCCACCCTTACAGCCAGAATTTCAACCCTTGGGATGATGCCTCCCGGCATAATTAGACTAGATTTGAAAAAAAATAAAATAATACTAAGTGACATGCTTTTAACTACACCATTGATACAGGGATTAGGGGCAGCTAGTTGAGTGTTACAGAGGCCGTAATATTTCTCCTCAACATAAAAGAGAGGGTTCGCAAGCGTTCTTAGATATAAAAGCATGCGTCTAAATGTTCGAATTGGATCGGTCCTAGGACTGATTTCCTCATCAGTTTTTGTTTTAGTAGTCCGGTCTTTTTTACAATTCAAAGATCCTAAGGACCGGGACGTAGGTCTTAAGGTCCTAGCTATCTTTATAGCAATTATTCTCTTAAAACTAGGATTGAATAATATAAAAGCAAAGAAAATAATAAGTGAATGCTACAAACAACGTATAATATTAATAATAAGTTTTAGTCACACACCTCCAACTTTAAACGTCATGCATCGTGTCTGTTGAAAGAGGTTTTATTGAACAGCTGAAACAATTTAGTTAATAACTACGTTGTTGTTACAATAAAAGACTACTAAGGACCTGTTTTAGGACTGACAAATTTGATTTGGACTGAACTGATGAGACTACCGTCTTTTTAGTTTTTAGACGGATCCAACACTACTAAATGTACCGAAAAAACCTCTTATGTTATGACTTGATCTCATAAGACAAACCACCCTTTCGCTGACTAGATTTGAAATCAATAGACTAATTTTTATTTCGGCGTATTGAAGGAACGAATCAATAACATGGTCATTCTGGCAAGACATCTCTTATCAATATTATTAAGGATGAGTGCAGGAGGTCAGAGAAGGTTAAAGAGATATCACTTGCAGCCCCTTCGGGAACTGTGGAGAGTGAGAGATTAAGGCCAAGGACATCAGCACTAAAATAAAATCGAGTCAGTAAATTTGTCACCAGTTTTTAAATTATGAAATATAATCTGTATCAAATCTAGAAATGAATATTTATTTACAAATTTGCCTTCAAATATAAGGAACAAATATAAGGAACAAAGAGAATTTTTTATTAATTAAAATATCCTTATAAAATTAACCAAGTTAAAGGAAAGTGGTATTCTGTATCTTATTAAATAAAATTCTTAGATATAATCTAATATATATCTTGGTGTAGATTGATTTAAATAAAAGTTATCACACTTATACGTTGTTTATATGTGACGTAGTGTATATATAACTGCTGGAGCAAACAATAATTTAAAAGAGAAGAATGTAAAGGGTTCATACTCAAAAATAAGTCATGTAAAAAAACCATAGCACACCCTTCTTCTCTGATAAATTTGAAGAGGGATAAATATTTTCTTTATATGAATTTAAAAGTGTGACATGAATATAAGCTACTTTTTTTTTTACAAAAAAGTATAATGATAACTGTCTCAGATGTTTTGAAAACACTCAACTCTCATGTTCAACCCCTGATTTCTCAAGTACTACAAACTTATTCAAATGGAAGATAAGATAACAAAACATAGTCAAAGCGTTGCTCCTTGTTGAAAAATCAACTAAAGTACAGTTCTCTTCGCCAGATTCTTTTCAATGATATTTCTACCATGCGTAAAATATCACTCATATCTTAACCCTTTCTCCTTGAGTTGAGATTATCTTGTTCCAAATTTGAGGAAACTGATTCTTATTTACATAAAAGTAATAGAAATGGTTGAAATAGAAATAAGTTTAAAAAAGAAAGAAAAATACAATTGGTACTATCCCTCTCATCAGTTCTGTCAATAGTTGTTATTAGTTATTGTCCATAACAAGTATCACATTGAATGAAACAGAAGAATAAGAAAAAAATTGTGGGCATACTCACTCATCTGAACAAAACTCGTAAAGGCGGGTTGCTTATACGTGTACAGAGTACACGCAGAACTGTGGTTTAATTATAAAAGTGTCCAAAGACTTTTTTTACCCTATGATATTTTCTGTTCTTGGTAAACAGAATAGAGTTATTTTATTTTTTAAATAGGTTAGCACAATTTTTTAATTTTCAAAGGAGGGAAAAATATAAGTACAAAGTAGCCACAAATACATGAAAGATAAAGCCACACTTATGATTTTTTGGGGGGCTATAAATGTGAGTTCTTGATGGCCTCATAGTAGAATTGAAGATTAAAAACGATGTAATATGTTTATTTCCTTCCTGAGAGCTAAGCTGCTCTCCTTCAAAACAAACTTGAAATTGTCAGGGTTACCATGTCAGTTTTCGGTTTCTGGTTTATGTATATACAGAAAATACTGACAATTTGCGACTCTACTTATAAGTCATTCTTCTTCTGTGTTCAATATGAGGTGTACACGTTGCTGCTAATTTAATATCAATGGTTTTTTGATAACCCGCAACCTTATACAAAGTACAAATATGGGACTCTAAATAAGTTTAAAATAACGATTATTTCTTATTTATTTCTATCAGAAATAAGAATAATAACCAAATATATCTAGCTGATATTCCGACCTAATGTTGTTAAGATTATGTTTATATGAAAAAGAATATATTTGGTCTCTGCGTCATGAACTCATCCAAGTATTTTCGTAATTTTAATTGATGTTAATGGGAGCAAAATGGATGAAACAGTTGAGACAATGCTTCAAATTTAAATAGTTTAATTAGGAATATATGTCGTCGATGTTTCATATAATACAATTAGTTTTAGTTTATGGGTAACGTTTTACCCTAAGATCACCAACTACGCTACAAACGAATTTTCAGTAAGGAAGGGCTAATATATTTTTTTGTTCTCATTAGAAATAGAATGTTGAATTTGACACTATTTGAAAATTTTTATCCTTACATTTAGGTGATGTATTCTTGATTACTTTTACCTCTAGAAACATCCTTAATAACCCAACATTTCTGCTTTTGTTGCCCACAGAGAGCAATATTTATTATACTATCAAAAAGCCTTGATAGTTTCATAAATATATAAAGATATATTTTAATTAACAAATGTATAGTAACTTTTTTTACTTATAATTTTTTTTTAAATTTACTCTAATTTTATAACATTATATTTCTTAACTTTACGGCAAATTATCTTTTTTATCATGGTGATCATAAATGAGAAAATTGTTGGACCTTCAAAAATTTATAGTAAAGTTTTGTACAATTTTTTTCTATTCAGATAGCGATACACAAATAATTCAAATATTTTTTCAAATCTGAAACCATGCATCTAAAAACTATATCTATGTTTTTTTCTTTTTTTAGATTTAGTTAAGGTGAGCAATAATACCCAATTATGTTTGTAAAATATAGATTTTGAAAAGTAATTTTTTTTTCAAAAACACTTTCTATCCAACAAAAGCAGAAATATTGGTTTTAAAAGGTATTTCTCATGATTTTTAGGTAAACACAATCAAAGATAAATAATTTCAGTCCGAAAGCAAAGAAAAGTTGATATTTTATTGATTTATGAATTATCATTCAACAATTCCATGGTTCCTTGATCAATGGTTGACAAATATTTTTTTAATGATATATTTGAAAAATTGTACTCTCTCTTTTATTTGAAGTTACAGGGCTCTCTTTATTCCAAGATCCCTGGTAACCCTTCTGAGAAGCACTTTACAGGTTTTGGTAGTCCAAAAAAAAAAAAAAAAAAAAGAACAGACTCAGTTTTTGTCCTTAATGTTTTAATTCAAGATACTACACATGTAACTTAATGAACATGTTGGAACTTTTAGCTCATTTAAGCCGCTCGTTGCGGTAGTGCAATCTAAAAAATGATTAAATTGACCTTATGTTATTGTAAGACTAATGATTGTACTTAATTATTAATACGCAATGTGAAAATACTTTGTCTTCATTTTTAATCCATTTTTTTCAATAATTATCATTTATTGTCTGGAGAATGTGCTAAGAAGATATACTCGAATTTCAGATAAAAATTGAAAGAAACAAATATTTTAACAACAATATTTAAAAAATACGGTTCTTACCATTTTTGGTTTAAATGGGTTCACAGACCCAGACATAATATAGATTATCTGCATGGAGGAAGTAAGCGAGGGAGCAGGTTGACAGATAATACACAAAAAATCTTTAGTGTTGAAAATCGTGAGTGTCTTTTAACTCACACGTATTATTATTATTTTTTTAACTAAAAAGGGATTTAGTTCCTGAGCTGTGAACTTCCTTCTCTACTATATACCAGTTTTCAAAAACAGATTGAACATTTGAGTGTAATCATAGAAGAGGGAGAGTAGCCTTAAGGATAAGTTGGGGAGATTTATTATTGTAAATTCTGTTGGAATCAGAGTAGAATTGAGGATAGACATTACCTATGTTTCGCTCTCACTTCTGGAGCAAGTAGCTAACTATAGCGAAATGTCACGTTAACTAAGCTGCTATTTCCCGAAACATTCTTCAAATTGTCAGGGTCATTATATTGATTCCCAGTTTTTTTTTTTTTTTTTTTTTTTTAAATGCTATCAATTTTTGTCACTGGCCGTATCCACTTATATTCAGCAGCTGAGAAATCAAGTATATTTTTAGATACCCTATCGAACAGAGAGTATATGCACAATGGTAGTAACCATTAGTGAAAAAGTACATATCCCTACAATATCGAGTTAGTAATTGTGCGAGCCCGTAGTTATTAAATGAACTCATAAAATGTTTTTTAAACACCTTTAACAGAAACATACTTTCTATCTTGTTATTGTTTTAAAAAAGAAATGGAATGGAATTGAGACTTTTTTTATATCAAATATATTTCTGCTCATAGAAAGTACAGGGATAAAATTACTTTCTATTTTTTTTATTACGTTCAAATAATTTAATTTTTATTTTTTTAATATATAGGTATATTTTTTTTATTTTAGAACTACCTATCATTGGATCATATATATTTATAGCTAAAAGAAATTACTTTTATTTTCTGTTTTATAGCCATTTGTATTGATTCGAGATACATAAATATGTAAAACTCAGATAAAAATACGAGGGGGAAGGAAAAGGAAAGGAGGGATTTGGTGGAATTCATATAGAATAAATGATTTAAATTCTTTGAATTTTAATACAATTTTATAGGAGAGGGGACATATTTAGGATCATGGAGAATACAAAGAACGTTTTTCACTTCCAGATGGTTCCAATATGTATTCATTTGCTACAGATCAAAGTATTATAGTGTACAATTCTCGCTATCTTGGGCGACATTGAAATTTTAAAATGCAAAACTAAATTTCAAATATCCCAACTCTTTAAATAATGAAGACAAAATGTTGTCAAAGGTCCCATTATCATGAAGAGATTGCACAAACAGACGATTTCTGTTAATATAGACTCTGTCCTGGAACATTAATATAAAATTCTCAAATATTAAGCACAACAAGAAATTTTTTTAAATAAGTATTTTCCATACATCTATCTATATGTAAGGGTAACTTGTAGTCATTCCCTTTTGGTTACAAATATATATTTACATGGGATGACTGAGCCAACAAAGTAGTTCACAGTTTTTGTGATGCAATAATAAGTCATGAAACCTGAGCAAGAAATACTTACGATTACATCACATGTAATTCTAAATTGTTAGTTTTCCGTACTTTCCGGTTCTAGCATCACAAGTGCTGCCAGAACCGAAATACTTTTAATTCTAAATTGTTAGTTTTCCGTACTTTCACTTATAAGTGGCATCACAAGTGCTGCTAAAACCCCATCAAGAGTGAGTAGCAAAGAGCAGCTTAATAAAAATGACGTCATACATTGATCACTACATCATAACATAACTTTTAATTGTCTTTGTCTTACAAAAAATGGGTTGGCGAATGGCCATTGTTTAGACCCTTATACTCATAACTTATTAGCATTGTTGTATCGGTCCAATCAGTTCTATTTTTAATTTTGTCAGTCTTAGGACCGGTCCTTATAGGTATTTTATGTTAAATACTTAATTTAAAATGACGAATATACGACGATATACCTAAAATCTAAAGTAAGATATGTTTGGCTAAAACGAATAATACTCAAGTATGATACTTTCAAGAAATTATGTATTATTTTCTTTGCTTTTATTTTCTTTAATCCTAGCTGGAAGTTAATAAAATAAAACAGTATCTAGGCCCATAAGACAGATTAATTGGTCCTTAGTGCTGATGAATGGTGAAAAAGACCAGAAATATTATAAAAAAGAACTAAACAGTGAAGAAAAAAACTGATTAGAAATGGATTCTTAAGACCGATCCAGCACATCATATCTGTAACTGATTTGGATTTGTGAATTATTATATAATACCGAATATTTTTTTTTAATGAAGGGTACATAGCTACATATTACTTGCGTTTATTAAGATACCTGGGGTATTACCCTTTCTGCCTGAGGTTGAACTTCAATTACCAGTGTCGACTCGCTTAAAAAAAAGAAAAGAAAAACGATATCTATCCCTAATGTTAGATAATAAACATATGAACCTTCTCATACCTCATTCCCACTCCTCAGATTGACTCAGAGCTTTCCAGATAAAAGACTAAATTTCCTTTTGTTAGATAATAGGACTTAAAACAACATTTCAACCTACAACAGACCCAATCAATTTAAGATTTAATTATCCAAAAAACCTAGAAAGAGTCGATATTTCACTCCTGCTCCGAGCTTTTTGTACATATCTAATATTATATTTGTTGTTGATAATGTCAGCTGATTTAGGTTAGTCCCCTCTTCCTTTTTTTTTTTTTTTTGATTGTTCAAAAGTTTGCCATCATTCAATTTAAACTTTAAAAAACCTCAAGGCTGTACACAAATGTGAGATATAAAAAGAAAATATGATGAATGGACATTGGGCAAGATTGTAAACCGTACTTTTTGTTACATACATACTTCCTCTAACCCCTTTTTTAGGGAAATCTGGTTAAATGTGTTACTAATAAATGTGAAAGCTCTGCTCTCTTTTTAAGTTAAATTGACTCTTTTTTGTTTTTGTAGATCATTTTCCCCATATGTTTGTGGATCAAATGACACACAAAAGTTCAAATATTTATATAATTTTTTTATTATCGTTTGTAGTTTCTACACGCAAAGGATAAATATTAAAAAGAGTACACATATTCTGAAATGTGTACAGTATTATAAAAAAAAATCATTTGACAAATAAACAAATTTCTAAACTTCTATATATTAATGCTTGTGAAAGGAATTAAACCAAAAGGCATCATGAGGAATCATTTGATTTGTAATCTCAAAATATAGAAGAGATTGGAACAGGGGTGTGGAGTTGGGCTATTAAACTTTTTTGGTAGAGTCAGAGCCAGGAGTCGAAAAATTTGTACCAACTCCGACTTCGAGCTACAAACATATTATAATTTATGTAAATAAAGCTTATCTATAATCTAAGGCTTACATAGAGTGGTCTGAAAGGATTCTTCAGTTTATCAAATCATACCCAAAATTGGAATATAATGTTTAAAATTGATCAAAATATGCATTGAAATACTGGGTTGTATATTTTATGATGTAAAAAAATCATTTGGGAATTTCTCCATTTCCTGATTTTTGTTCCAGATTATTTTTATGTTAGCTGATTACAACGTTACCCAATCTCCCTAGAGTCCTTTTTTGATGTTATAAATGAAAGAGCATGTTCCAACAGTCCCGATCTCCCCCTAGCCCATACGAATGTATATAAATGATAGAAAATAGTAATAATAACACCATTATATTTATAGGCAACATACATCCCAAAAAATAAAAGATATTTATAGGAAAATGAAGGTATCTACAAACAAACTATAGGTAATATCTAATAGATATAAGAGAAAAAAGAAGAAGCCCAACGTTCCACTCTCCATATATATTCTTCCTTTATTATTTATTGCCCTTGTACGAGGTTTGGTGTGAATTTTAATTGTTATTTATTACCTTTTTATTTTTTATATACCATATCTATATAAAAAAAAACAAAAAAACCTTTATACGACTACCTAACACATAAAATGAATTCCCAGGACATAGAATCAAGTCTTAGAGGGAATTTACAATAAGAAAAACAGAAAATATTTTTTTAAGGTTCAATGTTCCCATACAAAAATGTCAGCTTAGTAATTTTCTTTCTCTCCGTATCCTTCCTTAGTTACTACTGGATTATAATTAACCTTTCCATATAGGTACTCTTCGGATGAGACTACTATTAACTCCCTTATTAAATGGGATGTAGAATATGATTTGAAAAGCTCAGCTCAAAGATTTACTCCTGATTTGGTTGCAATATCTCAAAGACTTTATCTGAAGGCTTTACTGGTGGTCTATATAATATGTAGTTCATTAAAAGACTAGCTCCATCAGCATATCTTCATCTATTTATTTTTATACTAGTTAGAAAGCTTAGGGAAATATAATGGGGAAGAGTCGGGCTAGTTAATACACTTATTACTCAGCTTGTAAGTAATGTTGATATTTGTGTAATTTTTATGTAAAGTTCAAAGCAATATGCAACTTTTGTTTTCCATTTCATTATATAACTATTTGTAATTTTTTAGGAGTAATAGTCATTTAAAATTGCGCCATATATTTGAGACAACGTGTTTCATTGTTATCTTTTTTTATACTCCAATTAACCTGAGGCAATTTATATCCCGGCTACTCTTTCATTTCAAACGTTAATATTTCACAGAATACTTAACTAACTAATTCCATTTAACTCTTAAATTAACCATAAACAGTTACATTTTGTATATAAAAAAATGGTTTATTGATATCATTTTGAATTTAAGAATAAAAAATTCCAAGGGTGTCAATTCGGAAAATTAGTTACAGCTCAGAACTGTGTTTACTCAAAACAATCTAAGAGCTGTAGATATTGCAACAATAATAAGTAATTACTTCATGATAGTGCTAGAAATTGAAGAATGCCAACTTGCCCCTGCGACAACTAACCTCGCTTTCATCAGACATCAGACATCTATATCGGTAAAACACATTTAAAATTCAAAGACATTAAGCCCTTCACAATTCTCGGTGGTTGTTAAAAATGTTATACTTAATTAAAATGATATTATTATCAAATTAATAGATTGTCTCTAAGAGCATTTTTTTACCTAGGAAAATTTGAAAAGTAAAAACAATTTGTACATTTTTTTGTAAATTGTTATATTCCTTGGTGGCTAACTGTTCAACCCTCAACTTCTACTTTTATGAATGATTTAAATCTAATTCATACTGTCCTACAATATAAAAATGTACACTTTACTTTATCAGGAGACTGTATCAAAGCCATGGGGTTGCATATGTCGTTTTTGACATACGAATGGTTTCAATTAGTAGTGTTGAGGGAGTGTATCGATGAACCCCCAATAATAAGGATTATGAGCAAAATTCAAAAACCTTTAAAATGGTTAAAAAGACATGGAAATTGATTTGGAGAACCAAAACTATATCAAATAAAAATATGACTGAATTGTCAGAATTCATTGGCCAGTTAATCGGGGTCATTTTAAATATTAAATGTCAGCTCTGATTTTTAAAAACTTCGGTATCTACGCGGGAATATTACAATAGCTATACAATCTCGGAAAAACCTAAAAAACGGAGCGAAGCTTCATAATCAATATATATGCATATAAAAAAACCAGACCAGTAGTCGATAATTGTCGTAGTTTTGTACTAAAACAGCAAAAAATCAATCGGATAATCAATGATGGTATCTAACTCTATGTGAGTCAAAGTAATATTGAAGGAAAATATAAATTATTTCAATTTGTTAAAAATATAAATATGTATTGTTTACGTCATGCATCAAAATGAAATTAACCAAATATGTTTAACCAAAGTCACAATACAAATATAATATCCAATCCTCGGCAAATTTTGACAAGTTTTTTTTTATATTAAGTTTCAAGATCACAACATGGGCCAATCACATCACGTAACTTTATGAAAAAAACAGGGCAAAGCAATCACCAAAATTATATACTCGTATATGTAAACATAAAAATGGTAATGAGATGGAAAAAAAGTCATCATAATTAGAAACAGATTCCACCATTGCCAAGATATTGGGAATTGTTTTCTACTCCCCCCTCCCACTCTCATTTACATCATTAAGGTAAATGAGAGTTTTACCCAGAAATAAGGACTTATTTCTACTATTGTACTGTGTACAACGTAAATAGAAATAAGTAATGATGTAAATCCGGTGGGTTTTTTAGCTGTCCTCTTTCTTTGGAAATGGTCGTCTGAATAATGAATTTTCTTTTCCTTTGCAGTTGTCATTATTATTTAGTTCCTCAGTAGTGACCATCATTTCCTCAATAGATTCAATTACATTCAAACTTTATTGAATATTCGTGTGTCTTTATAAACGACAGTGTGTGACCCTGAGGATTTGTTGGTGATTTATAATTATAAGTCGTTTTTGGACTGAGAGTAGAATTGGGGATCGACATCTGAGTAACTACAGCAAATGGTCTAGCTTGCCATTTTTCTTTCTTTTCTCCTTCTTCCCTTGTCAGAGCGTATTGTAGCTGATCTAATGAAACGTCAGGAGTATTATACTTTCTCTACTCCAAAAAAAATTTCAAGTTCTCAGGGTTACCATGTTGATTCTTGGTTCCTTTTTTTTAATATGCCCATTCTACACTGGATTTTCATCATTATTTATAAGTATGAGTAGAGGGGAGAAAAACCATCATGACCGAAAAAAATTATTCATTTCATTTTGGTCTACAGTTTGGTTCGAAATATCAGTCCAAATCGGTCATGAAAAAATCACTTAAGACCAAACTAAAAAAAAAATCGGTCTTGCACCCTGTCTCAACACTAATACTTGCTATTGTCTTAATTTCTTTAAGGATAATACTTTTAGGTAGTTTTTCACAAAATGCTTCGACTAAGGTCCTTCAAATGTAGCAACTGTTCCCGCAGTCCATTTAAAAAAATTGAATTTGAGTCAGAAATGAAGAAAAATAGAGTGAATAATATTTTATAAAATGATGAATAGGTATACTTTTTATGATGTTTAATTATTCGTTTTCATTGTATAATATATAATGATTATTATCCGACGTTGATCAACATTATTTATTGGCTAAGTTGTCTATCACTGCTATCTTCAAATCCTTGTCTTAGCTGACAAACATGCAAGTTGTGAAAGTTAATATATAAGTAAGTCATGAAGTATTAACAAATATAACAGAATAATAATCAAAAATATTCAATTAATTTGATTTACAGCAAAACAATGAAAAATTAACTACGTTAATTCTACAAAAGTATTGCTCATAAAAAAGTTATATTTATCAAACATATTCAGTTTTTATCGAATATCTCAAACAAAACTACATACAAATTATAGATTTTATCCTACAAGTATTACATTATACAATTTTTGGGGTTGAAGCTTTTTTCATGTACATGAATAACAGCCTCTTACAACTTGTGGTCGTCAACAGAAAACAATTATTTTTGCAAAATGGAGACTATAGTACATTTTGGCATACAAATATCATCAATTTTTGTCTATGAATGATTCTGATTGATCCTTTGAATACTCTGTAAATTGTCATATAGTATCAATAATTGATTTTTGAAAAAAATAATTATATATTAATAGTCTTTATTTGAAAAAAGTTAAATTATTGGGACCAAAAAAGTATCATGAGTTAAAAAACTATATATTGGAAATTCTTGAAAATATTAAATCATCACAATATTAAATACAACCTCTATAACTGACTGAAATATCCAATGAAACATTGGATTGTAATCAAACATGATTTTAGAAAATAATTTGAGCATTTATCTTTTTCTTGATTTTTGTTCAACATTATTTTGTATCTATTTATCACAAAGTTCTACAATATCCTCCTAGTACTATTGATCCTTTATTTCTAAATTTAGAAAAAAACATTGACAATTGTATCCAGTATCATTAGTTTATACATAAATCAAGTCTATTATAAGGACTTCAAGTTAGAAGTTAATAGAATACATTCTCTATTCGACTACATAAATAAATCTTTTTTCCTTTTTTTTATATATACGACACTCCCTCGCTCAATTAAAATATCAATTTCAAGCTCTACTTATATATAAGATATATAAGTAATAGAGTCTTTCATTTACCGGGATACCGGTAAATGAATTTTTATATCACAGTTTCTCGGATAATATAAGGATCCTATTTGTAAATAAAAATACTATGAAATTTAAGTAAATTCATGGATATACTTTAAGAAGAAAAAACACAGGATTATTTAGGATTAGTGGGTATGCCTCGCTGCAATAGGGACTCCTCCGAATTTCTACTAGATTGAAATCGGTAACCAGGATTTGCTTCATACTTTACATTATTTTCCGTAGTTATATTTACTGGGATAGTTTGAGAGTCAATACTAAGATTCCGTCCAGTTTATGAGATCTTTGACAAGGAAAGATCTGTTGAGTTTAAACACTCTTAATCTCCTAAAAACCATTCTTATAACTCTTGCCCACAATTAGGTTCAGATTAGTAGTTAACTTACAGAAAGTTTCAAAATTATATTTTTTTCCCGTACTGATAGCTAAATAGATATCTAGAGATACAAACCAACTTGACTTGCTTCGATCTTAACTCAAAATATGTAAATACAATAAGTTAAACGGGCTTACTAAGTTATTTATTTCAAAACTGAGATCACTAAATACTTTATTAGCGGTTATAAATATATTTAGGACAATTATTCCTATGGTATATATACTCTTATTGTAGGAAAATATGTTTTTTTAAATAAGTAAACAATAGTTTTTATGTAAAATAATATATTTTTTTACATTTTAAACTAGGTTTACCCCATATAGAGTAGGAACCCAAAACTTGCTTTAGCATACCACAATAAAGAAAATTGTGATTTTTATGGATTTAAGATAAGAACACTTGAAACTAATTGGTGATATGTTTCAATACTATATATATCTATTTTTGTATTCATCTTTCACAAGAAGCACATTCTTGAAACGCCGGAAAACAGATTGACAGCACTTGACGATGAGGGCCATTTTCATGGCGTACCATGCTGTCATATAGGCAGCTTGGAGAAAATACAAATTCGTATGAGAGGTGTGGCAGACATTTTTCACCAAGACGTAACAAATAACAAAGGCCATGGGTTGGAGGTCAGAATTCAGCCATATTGTTGACCTATACTTTTTCTTGGCTGTAATGGGCTCTAATGGACTTCTTGATGTTGTAAGCAGTCCAGATGGCGATGGCAGCAGTCCCTACATCCTATTAAAACCGGTATTGAAACCGGCGCAGAGGAGATTGCACATACGTTCCCTTCTTTGTTATTCTTCTGAGTTTTTTACACTTAGAGATATGTAATAAAAAAGGTTCATTTTTGTTGTAGCTGTCGTTTTGTTGTGTAATTAAATATTGTAAATAAAAATAACGGGGATTAAATTGTAATTAAATGCTACTGCGAGGTTTTGTGTCCCCACATTATAATATATTCTCAATTCTCCTATTCTTCTCATTATCAAAGATAGTATGTGAATTATTTCGTTTTAAAATCAGAGGGAAAGGTTTTTTTGGATTTATACAACCTTATCCGACCCTCAACAATAAAGATTAATAGTAAGTTTTTAAACTGCTAATAATTGATATATCTAAGGGTTGTATACTATTAAAATAAAACTCTCGACCCATGGGCGAAAATTAAGCTTACCCATCACTAAAACAATAAAATGTTATATTTTCCTTACAACTTGTTGTAGGTTTAGAACCACGAGAAATCCCGGTATCCCGAGAGATAATCCCTAATATGTATTGAGTGTATAATACAGATAAAAAAAAAAAGTGAAATGTTTTTTTTTGTATATATATAAATATGTACATTTGAATATTTTTATTCCTATTTCTATGTATGTAAAGAAACACAGACATATCTACTTATATACATATATGTATAGGTATAAGTATATACATCTATAGGTATAATTTATATATTTATATTATTTTTAGAAGAGCTTTGCATATAAATTAATATTTAATGTTTGTTTGTACAAATATAATATATCTATTGCTATTATTATAATATTGAGTTACAACGACTTGATATATTTATATGTGTATAGGGCTGTTTCCTTTTCAACTTTTTTCGAATTTCGATTATGGTTACTACAGAAAAATTCTGATATAGTATGACAATTACCTATACAAAAGTGTATTTTCCTACGAGGTCATCTTTAGGTCAAACTTATCAATCAAATTATCACAAAGGCAAAAACTCTTCACTTACTAAAGATAGATACTAAGAATATTTTAGTTATTTTTCATATAATAATTTTGATATACATTTATTATAGTACAAAAAGTGTTTATAAAGTGTTATTTTTATAATCTTCTGTGAATAATAAAAAAAGAGAAAACAGTTAAGAAATTTCGATGATCTGTATGCAGAGGAAATATTAATTTTTATAAGGATATTCTCTGTTTTTGTTCTATAATATAGCTTTAAAAAAATCCTGTACTAATATTTTTATAGGCTACAAGTCCTTCCCCCTCCCCCCCCAAAAAAAAGCTAGCCCTAGAAACGCCACTACGAAATATTATACGAAAATAATAATAATACCTTCTAAAAAGTCATTATTTGAAATATGAGTCCAGTTGTATTTTTAATAAAGAAAAGAGTATATGATGAATAGGCTTTATGAAAAAAATATTCTTAGAAAGCCCATCATTTTATTTTCTTAATAAGTAAAATATTTTTTTAAGGATCATGTTTTAAAAAATGAAAGAAAGAAAATACCACGTCTTGGACAATTAGGGTCAGGAGTAATTGGAGAGGACCACCTGTGCCACCTTACAAAACAGTGTGAAAGCCCTCAAGAACGCCATCAAGCGTGTGCCTGCAAATTTCCCTCTGTAGACATTATCAGAGCCTCCTGAGTATTCTGTGGAATAATTAAGGCAGTGATTGAGGCCCCTGGAGGTTTACTAAAAAATAATATACAATACCATCTACAGTGTGGACCTTAAAGACTGTAAAATGTATAATTGCATATTATTTTTTATTTATAATATTAAACACCTAAAATTTTGTATGTACCCTACTAAATATCATAAGGATCAAAAGGATATACTATATTTGCAGAAGTTACAACCTTGAGTCTGTTAGTTCAGGAGTAAGTGTAGGCACGGACCACCTCCATGATAATGTTGTCCTACTCCCGAATTAGATAGACTTTCAGTACATCCAAATTTGAATGATCCTGTCTTCCAAAATGGAGTATATTCCAAAATCCATCAGATTTAAATACGGACTGGATTGAGGCTAAAAGTTGTTATTAAAACGATAGGAAAAATAGTGTCATGCTATTTTTGCATAATATTGAACGTGTTAGAGGTAGCACCCTATTGTTGAAAGTTATATATGTATATCTTTCTTTAAGCGGTAATTGGTTGATGGCCTTTATCAAGAATGTTGCTCATGTAATCCATGTTGTTAATTTAGAGCCCCAAGAGCACAAATATAATGACCGTTCTACAGGACCAACTAATGGCACAATATACCATCACTTACTCTGATTTCTCCTTTCAATAGATCCTATGTGATAAATAAAAACCCGATCAATTTGTGATTGAATATGACCTACAGAAACTTTTTATATCATACCTTAAATATATTATTGGGAGGGGTGCCAGACTTCAACAAACGGAGGGACTTATTTCTTTCTTTGACCCTCTCTTTTCTTGTAAATGAAACAACCCTAATAAATGTTTTAAACAAACATTGTTAACGTTTCATCAATTATTTATAAAAAATAATTTTTTACAACGATATCTATAAACTTATATCAGTTTTTTATTTAGGGTCCACCATCATGTTACGAAATAAAACCCTTAATAATAAGTCACAATGCATTTGTTCAGGATTTGCATGAGTTCAAATTTTGTTAAAAATGTTGCACAGGACCCTGTTGGGAGGGGAAATATCAACCCAAAAACGAGACCGCCTAATGAATAGTCATTCGATTCTATTTTATGTTTCTTCGTATACAACGACTTATTTAATCTACATATTTTAATATTCCTCTTAGTATTATTAGTATTTAAATAAATTATACATAGATTGGTATGTAGATACACAAAGAAAGAGAAAGGCAGAAAGAGACAGTCAATATTTTTTACTTAAATACATACTTATGTATATTATATTATACTATATATTATATTCTTTATTTCGAGATGAAAAAAAAAATAATAATAAATAATTAAATACGAACATATTATTAAGGAAAAGTAAAATGAGATAGTACATTATTAATATTAAAAAATTGCGAAATGATATTATTCAACCATCATAAATAATATATGTATATTAAAAAAATTGAATTTTCGTACAGAAATAAATTGTAGGTAGGATGGATGAGTATTGGGTATAAATATGATGGTAGATTAGGCAATTCATGTATATTGTGGAAAAAATATATATTCTGTAACCATATGATATATGTAGAGACTACATGGAGTTCCTATGGTGGATAATTTATGACTCAAAGGAATAAGTTGAAGCATAGCTATAAACCACGTAGCGCAAAGATGACCACGTGATCAATATTTGTAAAAAGTACTATTCTTCACATTTACTTATTTTGTTCGCTAGGATCTTTGGTTATTACTCACTAACTAATTAGGCAGCTTTAAAGAATTGTGTATTTTTACTGACGTAAAAAAAATGCATTATAATTATAGGAGACATTATGGGGTCTAAAAGTTGATATTTTTACTAAATAAAGTAAACGGGTTTTCAATAAATCTTAATTATACTCCATTTAATGGCTTGAAGAATAAAAATGACTAACCATCTATATTTAATACTTCATATTTCAAATGGCAAACCATAATATTTGAATTAATTCAGAGTAATATTAAATAAAAATCCCTAAAAATTCCTAAATTTGTAAAAGTTATATTTTTTGATCGATTAGCGATCATAGAAAATATTTTTCTCTTTCCATTGTAATAGTTCATAACAGTTTACTATTTTCCTTAATACTAATATGAAAAGGATTTTCATTCTTATAAAACTTGGTTGCATAGGCCCACAAAATGGATCTGAGTCAAAATTGAACGTCATGTGAAAACGCTCTGTTCACCCCTTAACTAAATGTACAAATATAGTTTATACGAAAGGAAAATGTCTAACATTGATGTATTGAGGTAATCTATTTTATCATAAAAAGGGACCTCTTGCGAGGGAAACATATCTTAAAATTATATGGATTTAGTATGTACTTTTCACCTGTTTGTTCAAAAGCTGTGAGTTGAAGATGAGTTCAACAAAATATTACCATTAACGTAAGCGAATTTTTTCTTGTTTTTGCCAAGCTGATTAGTTTTTATTTTTATGTTCTAAGAATGTTATAGTTATACTTTACATATTGAGAAGGGAACATCTAAGTCTTAGTAATTTATTTATTTCTTAACAATATCAAAAAGTATTTCCGTACCTAAATGGTCATTTCCATGTTTGTAGAGTTAATTTATTCCATGTGGTCCATTGATATCTAAACGCTTCCTATTTTAATAATTAATGAAGTTTGAGTAATTAAAATTAATTCACATTTCGATATATCAAAGTATAAACAAATAAATACAAAACATAACAAATCGGATTTCGAACAAATAACTTGAACGTGATAGATGAATTTCCATTCTCGCACTTGAATCAGTAGAGCTTCTCCAGGACCACCGTCTATGCCATCATCAAGTCCGAAACGCTTAAGAAAAAGAACGGATCTGTCAAAAAGACCAAACTGGGTCAAGATGAGTTAAATCAAACAGCCCAGGACAATCCCATCAAGTCCATAAGGCCCCATACAAGAAATCAGACAATCAAGAAAGCTATTAAAAATTGAGAGGAAAGAAAAGGGCAGAGAGGCCACTTTTGTCACCAGCAATGCAAGAACCCCATCCCTTCTGTTGCAAGCCTCATTTGAATGAGCCTTTTGAACTCTTTTTTACACTTTTGGCACCCCTTCAGTCCTGATAGCAACTCTTTCGACTCCACCTTATTGGTGTATAGCGAGGGACAATCATGCAAGTTCCGCCATTCAGGCCCTCAATGCCACTGTCAACAGCACTAGGATACCATGACAGAGCATTACATCTGCAGAGGATACCAAGCCTTCCCTTACAATATTGAGTACTTAACTTGTGATGCGTTGATTAGTTGAAAAAGTTTGACATAATAGTTTACCTATTTTAATTTTAAAAACATACTAATAAAGTTGAAATGCGATATCGTTCATTTTGACAAATTTCAATATTACTTCTCCACTTCAATCCATTAAATTCCTTTATTAAACTCTCTCAAAAACCATATGTAATGTTCACAATTCAAAGAAATTTTTTCTGCTTATTTTCCCTTCATCGATGTTGTTAACAATCATTGGTTGATTTTCATTTAGCCTTTGTTTACTTGTAAACAATTTTTAACATTTATTTAAAAAAAACTCCAGCGTTTGGAAAAATTGGCTTACAAACGAATGATTTGGAATCCAGCTGTTTTTGTTTCTTTTTGGTTATGTATTGACCTTTTTTTAATTAGTAGTATATTTGGTAACACTCCAAATAACTTGAAATGTGTTTAAGAATGGATTAATTATTTCATATTATTTCAATACGACAGATCTTAATAATAAAAAAAGACTTTTATTAAAACTAATTATGGATTCAATATAAAAGTATCAAACTATGTAAGCCTCAAAACTTTTTGAAATATCATTTTTACACGCATAAAAGGATGAAACCAATATATATGTCAACAAATTTTTAGACATACTTTTATTTTGATTTTTTTGCACGTTTAAATCCTTTTATTTGTCAGTCCAGTTATGCCATCCAACTACTCGGTAGTAGTTCAAATTCCTATAAAACCCTAATGCAAAAATGATTTTATTCATACAAAATTTAATTATTTAAACTTTTAAGATGGTTAACATCAATCAAGCTCCATACCTACAAAAAAATATGTCACCTTTACTATCGAATAAATGTAAAAAAACCCCAGATATTTGGTTAGAATGTGTGTTGTTGCACAAATGCAAAATTTGTTATAAATTGATTGATAATAGAATTTAAGTATCTGTTGATCTCCATATTGTATAATTATAAAGATACTCTGAGAAAAAGATAAAACAAGACGGTTGGAATAATAATAGGGCATGTATGTATGTAATTGAGTCTCACTTATTCACTCATCCCTGATCAAAAAATGACTTGGGGTGGGACTTATGTAAGTTCTGAAGAGAGTAAAATTATAATGCTCCTATACAAAAATCCTATAACAAGTAATGGCGCGAGTCAAAAGATGAACCTCGCTGTTGACAATTTTAAACCTGTATATTTTCAATATGATAAATTATTTTCTATTGATTTGTCTTTCCTTAGAGTTACTTGACAACAGTATATGGGTAACTAAACAGATTGAGGAGAATAATAATTGCTTAAACACTTAGACTTCTTTATTTTAATACACGCTGATTTTTTGTTTGGTTATCTTTAAAAAAAACTTTTCATAGAGAGGTTTTAAAGGGATAGTGATTTGATACTAAAAGATGCAAAATTTAATTGGCAACACATTTTAATGTAGTTGTGGATAATTAAATGATTAAGTAGTTAGTAATTGGTGATTTTGTAAAGGAATTTAAAATGTTGGTGTTTTCGGAATAAATCCAGTTTTAATCACATGATTTGAACAAATTGGACTAAGAATTCTTGCATGACACCTGATTGGATGCAATTAATTGTTACTCTTTTGCATCATTACCCGTGGATTTATTTTTGTTCAAATAATTTTAAAATATTTCAGCTCTGAAAATAAAATGTAAATCAGTCAATTGAAGAAAGTAACTGATTTTCATATTTTGCACCAACATAAACTCTGGAGCTAAATTGCAATTATTATTATTTTATATAATATTATATCAAAACTTTTTTAGCTATATTTATTTTCAATAGCACACACAGGTTCCTCACTACTCTAACCCATGATAGCAACATACATTATTTCAAACAATAATTTATAATTAAACCGCCCCCAACCTGCTACTACTTCTACAGACTGTTTACCGCGAAATTTAAAAAATGAGTCTATATTGCCGCACCCTGTACTCCCTAAAACTGAAGTGTAACTAATTAAATATTGTACCCTTTAATCAAGGCAATATAAACACAAAATATCCTTTTGTAATCTTTGTAGCATGTATTAATGTTATTAATAACATTAATAAATCCATATTATGCAAATTTTGTCCGAATTAATGTAAAATATCATTTCTACTTTTGCAAATACATATATAATTTTGTACATTGTTCTATTTAGAAAAATATTTATTTTTTAAAAACGATAATGTATTTTTAGAAGTAGACTAGTTATTTCTATAGTGTACATACAGACAGACTTATATAACCCTAAGACAAGGAGTCTCATTAATAAAGGAGATAAGAAAGGCTTTCCATTGTTGCTAAGAAGAAAAGATACAATTTTTCAACACATATACGAGATTGGTTTGAAATGTTTCCGACCTCAACGTGAAAATGGCATCACTCCTAAATAAAAGCTAGTTACATCTATCTACCTTCTATTAACAGTTAATCATCAATGTTTCAGCCATTTTGAACATTCAGTTGTTATGTAACAGTCGTTTGAGTGAGCTGATGGGAGTGTTTTTGTGAAAATGCAAAAAACTGAGGATATGAGCTGTCATTAAATATTTGTTTCTGAAAGTGTGACCTTCAAATACCTTCAAAAATAGCAGATATATTTATTGGACCTGTTTGATTTTTAATTTTAATCGAATTTCAATTACAGATAGTGAGGAAATTTTTTGATATGGTATGAAAATGACCTATGCAGTTTTTAATTGTACTATGAGGTCATCTTTAAGTGGGATATCTCGATCTAACTATGAAAAAAGGCAAAAACTCATTACTAGTCAATTTAGACACTAAGATGACATTTTTAATTAAAATGCCTAAAATAAATTTCATAGACATTTGTTTAACTTATAAAAGTGTTCAAAAAGTTTTTCTAAAATTGTCCAATAGAGCAAAAAAAAAAAAAAAAAAAAGAAAACAAAAATTAGGAATATTTGATGATCTACCTATAGCTTACGTCTATTTTTTTTTACACTTTCAGAAAGGAAAAATGAAAATCTTTGTATATTGTTCTCTCTTTTTCTCCATAGAGTAGGAAAAAAAACACTTTGTAACTGTTTTTTTATAGTTTAAATTAATGTCTACCATAACGAATCAATGCAAAATAATATTTAATCGTGTAATTTAATTATTATTGGGCAAATAGGTAAACTTTGATCTCCTTTCAATCTTTAAACAAGATGTGCTATCTAAAGAAGGCAACGTAAATAGATTACTTCCTTACCGACTAACATTCTTTTCGCTCCACCCGTAATCGATATTCGAAAACGGCTGAAAATAAAATTCCTTGCTGAAGTATCTTTTAGAGCTCAGTCTTTGCATTTTTCTGTCTGTTATAAGATGATCACAGAAAGAGACAACGTAATTAGGAAACTACTTGCTTATTGGGAGAATCAAGGCTCACCATGTAAGCCGGAAAAGTCTGGAAACGTGACAAAAACATGGAATAGCGTCCAGAAGGTGGCAAGAATTCTTGATCACGACCCTACCAAGTCAATGCCAGTTCATGCCACAGACCAGGATGTGGATCAGAAGACAGTGAGTAATATGAATAAGAATCTTGGTGCAAAGTCTTTGGTGATGGTGGAAAGGCCACTTTTCACTCAGGATAAAATATGTCCTGAATTTTCTCAAGAATAACATAGAATTCTAGTTCTAAAGAGATTTGGCCAATATACAGCCCATACCTGAACCTGTTGGACTTTTCTTTCTGGATGCTCATTGAGTTCAAAGCCTTTAAAACTTTTCACCCCAATATTGCCACCTTGAGGGCCTTCCTTGACGAGTGCTGGGCACCAAGGACGTAAACTTATTAAATATATAACTACACTGCTTTTTTGAAGCATAGCCAGATTATGCCATTCCTTCATTGAAAAAAATAAAAATGAATGAATATACAATTTGTATGACCCGTTCTAATAAAGATCTTTCAAATAGATAATCTGATAATAATAAGTATTCAAAATACATTTATAGAGTCTTGCTTAAAAAAGTAACTAAAAATGACAGAGTAAACTGCTGATAATTTGAAGAATTATTGGGAAAAGAGCAGCTTAGTTGTAATATGAATGAAATCATTTATTAGAATAATTTTCTTCATTTAACACCTCTGTAATTAGAGTTGTAATAAAGAAATAGATTTTAGCACTTATTCGTTTATACAATATGTTTGCAACATTGATATGTCATAAGAAATTTGTATTTTTTAAAATTCTTAATTTTCTATTAATTTATATTCCATCGATAAAGTTTTTAATTCAAAAAATTGTCAAATTGCTCAAATCATGGATCAAATATGATACGTACTCATGTGGTATTACTGAGTCAAATAGGTTATTAACTGTAATGCTATTTGGTAGCATTTGTGCATGTCAAAAAAATGAAACAAAAATAAATGGTAACTCTGAAAATAGAGAGAATTTTTGGGAGGAGAGCCGCTGTGACGAAGGGGAAGGGGGTTGGGAAAGGAAATTAACAAGGATATAGGCAATAAATGTGCAACAAATCTGCAAGGTTACTCTTCCTTTTTGAGTATACGCAAATATTCAATCCGATTTCGTAAACGCCAATAATAGCTTCTATATAGTAGACCGTAGAAAATGAAGTGCACTCCTCAAAAGTTAGATAATAACGATAACAGCATAAAAAAATAAAATTCACTCTCTACATTGATCAATCAAAAAAACAAGAAAAAAGGGAGAGATAAAAAATGCAAACGGATGGTCCCACTGGTTATTAAAATAGCTATCGGTTTAAGACCTCCAAATTTGAAGGAGAGCGTGACACAATTATTAACTTAATTTTTGTTCAAAAATGAATATAATTAAAAATATATAGCATACAAGAATTCAATAAGAATTAGTTATATGTTAATTCGAAGGACTTGCTTGGGATGCACAGAATATGAGTTTGTACAAAACACGTGTTTTGGTGGAGTTTTTTTTTTTCTTAAGAAGGCATAATTTTATGGAGGTAAAAGTTAATTCATTAGACTCTGGAGCAATACTTGGTGCTTCACTAGGTTGATGTCAAGGAAAATTCCACTTATTTTATATTTTTGTAACATCTGGTATAAACCATATTTTTAATAAACACAAATTTCTATACAATTTTCATTATTTTATCGATTTTTTTGTAACAAATAAATATTCATTAGTTTTGATAAAGTTCCCTGTTAAATACAATATTTCAAACTTATACTATATTAGTAAAAAATGGGAAAGCCTTACTTTGAAAAAAGGGAAAAATCAAATACAAAATCGAACATATAAATCATTTTCACCATACCTTGATTCAAAACTGAAACATGTCTTCACGAATAATTTATTAAATATTATTATTTAAACTGCATTTATTTTAACAGGAAGTTGAAAAATCTATGAAATTCTAGATATCTGGAATAAAGAAGGCATACGAGTCAATTTTACTAATATGTGTATAATAATAAATAAAATTAAAGAATGTGCTAAAATTAAACGTTGAACACTTCTGAAATGTCGATATACAAATTTCAGAAAAGATTAAACTTTTTTTTCATTTTTTTGCAACAAATTTTAATTCTAAAAATTACGTTTGATAATAAATATAACTTTTAAACACGAAACTCATTTCTTACCACGTTTAATTAATTTCCATAAATTAACAACGAAAATTGTATTTAATTTCAAGTGCACCAAGCACTGTAATATTTTAAAAAAGAAAGATCTATGACTCAATTGGGGAAAATGACATCAATTGACATCTATAATTCTATGAGTTATACTAAAAAGTTCTGGTGAGGAAAGGTACAGCAAATTGAGATTGAAATATTTTAAGTTATTTTTAAAAGAACAGACACGTTCACAAGCTTTAAAGTGGTTTAGATGAAATGTACTAAAAAGTACTAAACCCATTCAAAAGAGCTGTTTCAGCAATAGGGTTTTACTTCACAAAATTGACATTCAATCTATTTGAAAAGTATTTCATTTCCAAAAGTAGTCGGAAATTTTATTTTTTATTTCAGTATTTTTTTAGATATTTCGAATTTGTTAGTCACTGAATTTCCTTTCAATAAAATAATATTTTCCTATCAGATAATTTAATTGTATCGAGTAAAAAAATAATTATCGTACTATGTCATCAACTTGAATTAGTTTGAGCAAAGTTTCAATGAACATTTTATATTTAACTTTTTAACATGTCATTTAGAAATTGAAATACTGATATCAGTATTGATAGTAAAAAAAAATAATCCGTATTTTTATCGAAACTAAAACTTTCTAGTACTAGAGTTTCTGAATTTACTAAAATAGCCTTTGATTAGGAACCCAGTAAATAAATTGTCAAATTATAGAAACCCAGATAAATACTGGATATAGCTAGATAACAAATACCGGGGCGGGAAAAAAAGTCTTTAAACTTGGTTTTTGCTTCAGAAATCAAGGTTTTTGTGAATGTCATAAAATTGTTCTTGTAAAATAACAATAAAAAAAAATGAAAAAACCTCTAAAAAACTTAATTTTCCTTCGTGTTTTAGAAGACAAAAAACACCATCTGGACGGACCAACGAATTTCACTCCGTGCACTTTTGGACGCTGGCAAGAAACCAACGGAGATTGTCATGTTACCATGAGTCCATACCAGCTACTTGGACATGAACGTAGTGTTCAAACAGGATGGTGCGCCTGCAAACACGTCCAAAAAGGCCTAGAAGTGGTTGGATGACAACTTGCCTTTCTGGTCAAAGAAAATGTGACCCCCTACTCCCCAGATGCCGACCCATTGGACTTCGCTTTTTGGGTCATGTTGAGTTCAAGGCCTACACCAAACGTCATCCTTTTGCAAAAGTCTTCTGAATATTGTTTTTTCTAGAAAAAACCTGAATTAGTCATTCTTACGTGACATTATATCTTATGTCACCAATTTTATCTGCCATGTGTTTTTATCTGTGGAGTTGTTTGGTTTTAAATAATTTTGCAAATTATAAACATGAGCTGAAAATTGTTTTGTTTTTTTCCCTGTATATTATAAATTGAAGCAATTAACTGATTTTCATAAACTGTTCAATGAAAAATTCAGGAGTTAAAATGCAATTACTTTGATTGACAAATAATATTCAGTCAAAGAAATGTTTGGCAATATTTTTTGCCGGTGGTAATTTCACGTTCCCCACTACCCCACTACCTGTATCTACAATAAAACTTTGAAATCACGCCTCTAAAATGAAACCTCGCCCAACTGCCAACTACTTCAACAGTCTAATTACGACGTATTATCAAGAGGATGTTATGTTTCCACAACCTGTATAATAGTAAAATACGCAACCCACTTGCACACATAACTAGAATCTATGTTGCTCTATTTTACAAAAAATATGTGTCCTCTAAAATGTCTGCTTCATCAACACAAATGTATTTATCGTATATTCTACTATAAATAAGGACCTTTTGTGGATATATGGAATAATATTAATGAATTATATATACTTAATTAAATGCTGGATTTAATAGGAATTTTCATTAGGTGTAAAACCCCAATAAATTTCGGTAAAAAGAGATAATAAAATTCCAAGAGGGTAACCCTAGTAGCTAGACATGTGATATTTAGGTATAATAAAAATCTTTGAATTTGGCAAGGCAATTAAAACCAATTATACTCTTATAACAAATCTTCTAATTTATAAATATGTATATATATTTTTTGGCTTTTATAAATGGGACTAGAATAGAGGAATATTTTATCTTAAGCCTTAGTTATTTATATGTATTTATAAATAGAAGATTAGCTAAATGCGAGGAGGCAAGTGAAGGGAAAGATAGAGAGAGAGAGAAAGATTATTTAAAATAAAAAAAAACTATCCTGTGCAATATATGTACAAAAATGGATGTAAAATCTTCCATTTATGCTAATGCTTCTATTAAACAAGTTCTTAAAAAACAATTCAATTTGTAATGGAAAAATTTACAATCATCTAAGAAAAATTATATTAATTAAATGCATCAATATGTATGAATATATTGTTTATTTGCCCATAAAAATATACTTTGAAAGATTTTTATTTGATTTACTGTCCATTGATATAAATATAGTCCTGAGCAATTGTGCAGTTGTTGTATAAATAAATAATTTAGTTTAAACTTAGCAGTCCACATTAGAGCAATATTTACTATAGGGGTATTAATCTAAATACTTACATACATTACAAAACTACTCAAACTGTATTTACCATAGTTGTCAGCTGTTGAGTTTTCTTCTTCTTATCCTTAAATCAGTGTTCTTATAATATTTATTTGTTGCATACGAATTAGTTATTATTAAGCAGTCATAAATTAACAACTATTAGTGAAAAATATTTTTATAGTTGGAAGAAATGTCTACCTACCAACTGAATTTGGGTATTTTTTCTGTTTCATTTAGTAGGATAGTTAGTGAGGTACAATAAAAGTAACGACACCCCCAATGTTATTATAACAATAACTAATAATTATGTTTTAATATTAATAACATTAGGTTATTCATTGTTTTGTTATTAATAATTAAAAAAAGTGTAACCTTAAATCAGATCCATTTTATTAAAGTCCAAAGTTTCGGTAAAATGCTAGTAAAATTCGAAAAGAGTATCATTATAATTTAGATCTAGGATTTGTAAGTTTAACATCTATTTCTACAGATCTGAACCGACCCCGTTCCAAAAAAATATATCTATCTGTCCCTTCTTTAGTTGTAAGTGACTGATTTTAAAATTCTGGTACTTGATATTGTATTAATGAAATATCAAATATCGGCAAATGTTTAATATTTTTTTATTTAATCTAAGAATGACAAACAATAGTAGAACACAATACTCAAGATCTCAACATTAATTCGTGTGGGTCATACTCCAACTCAGAATTCAAAACTATTGGGAGTGCTAAGGAATACTGTTTATAAGGGCAACAACAGGATGCAGATCCTGTACACATATTCAAAACCCCCAAATCATTCTTGTCAAAAAATATCAATTATTGGAAAAAGGAAAAACCACCAACCATTAGCCCAGATGCTAATCCTTTTTATTATTTCTTCAGACTACATCTTGAGATAAAGGCATGTCAAGAACGTCAGGGAAATGGATAGTCAAACAACTGGTGATTAGGCTTGAAATGAAATGAAGACAGACTACATTCGTAAGTTCTGAGTTGTTAAGGATTAGTGCTATAATAAAAACTGATGATGGCAGAAGGGAGTAGAGAAATAGCTGACAGTATTTAACATATCATGAAATATATAAAGCATTTAAGAATAATGAAGAAAGTGGGCCCACTACTCGTTAAAAGCAAAACAAATTCATAATAAAGAAATATAAACTTTAAATTTAAAGCAACATTAAAAAATGAAAAGATTAAAAAAGAACCAAATAAAATTAGAATGTCAAACATTTCTTAAAATTCTTTTACAATCCCTTCCTTTGTAGTGAGTCAAAGATGAAAGATTTATTCAGCTGCTGTGAACCATGTATCAGTTCCTATGTTCGAAATTTTCAACGCTATGACCGCATAACTAGTGAACGTAGCCAAAAGTATATTTATTACTTCTTCAGTTTGAATCGGTTCCTACGAATAAGTGTTAAATTATCAGAAAATAATGAATATTGAATATTTTCAAATCATGATCGAATAATTTCAAATGCTCATTTTTTTAGATAACAAAAGCAAGGCTAATGTTTATCGTCGAGGTCACATTTAAAATAAAGTTGGACCTTTTTTAGGGAATATTATATTTTAACATTTTTTAAATGTTTTTATTTAAATTTTTTTAATTCTATATAAATATGAAAATATGATTAAAATGTTAATAGATCAAATGGAAAAAATTGAGAAAAATTAGTAATCGTATATTCTCATTTCAATAAATTTTTTTACATATAACGTCTGTCTGCTCGTAATGAGGGATTTTGAGGTTTAATACTAAAAAGTGAATTGATTTTTTTTATGAAAGTCCCATTAATCATGTCATTGAATAACATTCAATAGTCTTGACATGGCCTTGAGAAAAAGATATAATCAATATAAATCTGCAATCAGATAGTAAATGTTGTAATACCTCTTAGTAATCATCTGAGTCTGCTCTTCCAGATTTCAGGGAAAAGTTTTTGTGATTATGTGCGATCTACATATTATAGAAAATAAGGTTAGGTCATTTTTAAATACTATGCACAAGCGCTTTCTTTTTCCTTGGAGTGTACGAGTGCTTTTTATAAACTGTACACAAATTATTATTGAATTAAAAACCAAGTTTTAATTTGTTTCAATATTTTTTTAATCATAAATATTCATAAAAACCACCCGTCACGCAGTCTCTTTTCAACATGAAAAACACATAAATTACTAACTTTTCTGCTTCAAATATTGCTTTTTAACGACTTACATAAGAACAACCAATATGTTACTAAAAATATCAATTTTTGCAAGAAAAAAAAAAAAAAATGAGTGTGCCCATGGAAGGAAATCGTGTTAGAAAATATGTCTTTCATTTTTATATTTACTTTTTTTTTCATTTTTTGTCTGTGCAAGCTTTTAATCTTACAAGATGATAACATAAAACTTTGTAGGGAGTAAAATATATATCATAAATATAAAATTACTAGAGAACGAAGTTCTACACATATATTTATGAGAAAAATGACCTCAATGAAAAATTTACGATATTTTTGTAAAAAAACTTTGAATCAAAAAGTTTTTTTCTTCTACTTTCTTTTATTTCCTTGGTGCATACATATGTATATCCTATTATTTATAGTTTACACTTCCCAATGGATCTCTTTATAATAAAGTTGCAAATGTAATCGGAAGTTTTATATAAAAAGAAGGAGGGGGGATGTACATCTGTAAGTGTGGAAAAGATACTTGGATCAATGGATATCCACTTTCATATTATATCGACGACTATACAGGGTGCACAAGCTATATCTGCCACCACTTTGGTGTGGTCTCTTGGGCAAACACAGGCACTTATGCAGCTGATTAGATGGCTTGCTCAAACTAACACCAGTTGGATAAAAATGTCACAAATATTTGGAAAAAGGTAGGGAGACCTCCATAGAATCTACGCCAGGAACGAAAACAGAATAATTCTTCGAACGCAAGCATTCATTTAGACGTTCATTTGTAAGGTTAGGATTGAATTTTAGGCTTCTTTTCTCTCAAGGTGGTTTTGAGGTAACAGCAAAGCGATCTGAGGTGAAAGGTCGTCATGGGTCCTCATATATCTCAGGGATAACACTGATGTATATTTGGACTTGTTAATGACCAAGATGAAGCCATGGATCGACATAGTCGCTAATGGGAGGCTTTACATGAGGCAGTCGATATCAAGTCCCTGTCACACCTCAAAAAAAAAGTATCAAGTATCAAATGGCTTGGATACAATTTTGACAACTTCATTTTATTGAACTTTTTGCATCCAAACTCAGCGGCTCCTAATCCAATAGATTTTCGTTTGTTTGTGGGACACCTTCTAATCACTAATCAACTGAACTCCCTGCAAAACCAACAACAAATTATTAATTCGGATCTAGAAGGAATTCCAGGATTTGCCAAGGGACCAAGTGGCCAAGGTCTACTCGCACTTTTGGCCTCGTATAGACACTGTAATAAAGACTGAAGGTGATTTTATTGAATAAAATAAATAAAAATCCATCAAGCTTTCAGATTTTGGTTTTATTTTTTAATTTGATATGTGCATGGAGAGATAATTGCATTTGGAAAAAGTCCTTTTGACTGCACTAATAACTTATTCACCCTGTATATATATATATTAAAAAAATACCATTCATATTAGATATGTATGTTCCAAGATGAATTTATGATTAGAAAGCTCCTGAATAAATCTCTGTTTTTTCAACCATAAAATCCCATAGCTTCTGCTCCATTTCTTTAAGTACATATACGAGTCTTTGACCTTCAAATTGACCTTTTACAAAATATTTTTTCAAAAAAAAAAATCCTTTCTTTTTTTTCCAGTTTGTACAGGGTGACTCTAGGGAATGATTTACATTGGCTTTCATTATTTTTAAACACTTTATAATGACCACAAATCTGATTGAAAATGATTTCATTCGATAGTTGTGACTCACTCTTTTGATGGAGGTGCAATTTGTTTTATTCCAACATGCGGAAATAATCATTGTTTTGTTACACTCCCTTTGGTAAATTTTGCAAGAACAAATTAGGTTTGTGACTCTCAAAACAATACAATGCATCAATGACCAACTGATAGTGGTAAAATATGATATATTGTGCGGGTAAAAAAAAAAAAGGTTGGAGTCTCTCAAGGGGCATGATTTGATTGAGATAAGCATAATCAGTGTATGTGAACAAAAGGGAGTTCCAACTTTGACATACGGGTTCACCAAGAATACGTCTTATCGAGAATTAAATAAAATTATATGAATGTAGGAAATACTTGTCCTAGGATTGTGCTCCAACAAGAGTAAAATGTTGTCTAATACAAATTTAATAAATCATGGGACATTGACAGATTGCCGACCTCATTCCATGAAAATATTCCTCTTAATTAATTATTTTTGAGGCGTAATCAAGAGGAAGGCTTGTCAATTCCAGCATGCCTTCAATGTGTCCCTTGATAATGAGTAGGATCTCATTAATCAGAAATAAATTGTCGGCATCCACTCTAGGCTAGATAAATGGGTCGTCACTTAAAATAATTAACCTAGCTACTTATACGATTTTTTTAAATTATTGATATTATAAAATATCATTTACAATTACCGGGTCAAAATGAAAAAAAATCATTAAAAATAAGTAATTTTCAGCAAAAATGAAAATATTAAAAATAATTTTAACTTCCTTTTCTAATGTTTAGATCTACATATTTATGAAAAAACTAGAAATGTTAATAAAAGGTGTTATTTTTAAGTTACGGTTGAAATTGGGTCATATTCAGCCGACGATGAAACAAAAGTAATTTACTAAATCGAATAAGATATTTGAAAACTTTTTTAATTAAAATTTAAGACAATTTTCATTATTTTGTATGAATAAATGACATTTTGTTGCCTCATGGTAAAAGGGGCATAGCTCAAAATTTTGGAGGTTATGTCTTCGCCAGGTACATATTTAGTATGATGTAATCAAGCTGCATGTACCAATTTCACTGCCAATATAGTATAGTACTGTTTTAAAGCGTCAGTATCAAGGTAATACCAAACAATACTATCATAAAATACATCTGATATATTAATAATACTTTCCAATATTTTGAAAAATACCACAATTATATTGACTCTTCCTTTTAAAAAAATGGAAAGAGGGGAATTTCAAAGTATCGCCCTGTATTTGATTTCAATGTATTTATACTTTTTCTCTCTCTCTATCTGAGTTTCCTTCCTTTTTTATTAGCAGGATATGAACAAACTGCATAAACCCTTACTCCTAACCAAATTTATATTCAACTACTCGAGGGACTCTTTTCTGTTTATAGCATAACTTGTCACAATTGTAAGAGAAATAATAGAGCCACATACGTATCTATAGACGTGGAATGTTATCAATCATGAACCAGAAAGAATGGAATAGAAAGGGAATAAAAATGGTTTTATTTTTGTTATTGTTATTGTTTTGGTTGTGGTCTTGAGGGAGGGGGGACGTGAGGGGGATGGATAGATGAGGGGAGAGAGGGCTAAGGTAAGGCAACGATAATATTTATATGAAAAAAGATGATGGAGCAAAAGGGAGTAAGAATCAAATGATTGCTACTGATCTCATCATCAATGGTTATACATAGAACCATAAATGGACATTGTCTATTTAGGAATATACTGTATTACAAGTGTAGTCACAATAGAATTTTATATAGAATGAAGCACTAACTCACTACATTGGTCAATTTAAACTAATATAGATAAATAGTTATACTTATGAAATGTTGATATTGATAGACAGTGTTGGTGTTAAAGATTTGGGCATTGTGAGATATTATGGCCACAACATTTGAGAGTTTGGGAGAAACTTATTTTACTATATTTGCTGATTAATTACTAAAATTCAAAGTTGAGTGAAAGCTTTGATTCCAACCCAATAATTGTTTTTTTAAAATGAAAACTGAATAAATACAATAGTTCCATAACGAAAAAGACTTTTTTAAATTGGTTGTCGTTCTACGTTCTACGAATAAGAATGTATTTTAATTCCCTAGATTAGTCGACCAGTCATTATTAATCAAAAACATTAACTCATATTACCCTGTCCCTTATTATATTTTCAATTTTGACTGCAAATCTGAAACAATCTAATCTTTATCTACGTACATATATATACGTTATAAAACTCTCCGTCCCTAATAACAATAACCATTTTTTATGGTTGTACATAATTCAATAATATTATAAATAAAACTCTTGTTCTTATTTATCTTTTATATGATTTTAAAAATGATTTAATAGATTCACTCTTATACTAAACTTCATCCTTATTTTCAAAAGCAAACCCCCTTCCCTTCCAATCCCCTCTAATACACATGATTTGAATAATAATAGTTAGAATGTACTAAAAAAATATATGTTTATAACAAAATATTGTAATAATCAATGATGGTGCAAATTACAGTTGCTTCATTATCAACAAATTCATGTTCCAATAATATTTGACATAGTAGTTAACTTTTAATCTACTAATGGCCAATCATTTCGCTACATTTTCCTCTTTGTACATCTAACCATAAAAAATAAATATAAAAATTCATTCAGAGAATCGTAATAACCTAAAGGGAAGCATATTTGGGTATTTTTTTACAGCAGTATATTCAGTCATATTATGAACATTTTCTAAAAGATTTATCCTTACTATATATTCCAGATTAATGTCTACTATCTCGTTTCTGGGTTAATATTTTTTCCCTCTTAATAAATACTTTGTCTCCTAGATTGAATTATAGCTTACTATCGTAATTTTGAGGCCCTTCAGGCTATTTTTGGGGCGGAACATTCCGTTTTTCCAAATAGTATTATTGGTTCAAAATTTTCAATTTTTAAGACAGTTCTAAATTATTAAAACAAGATACACAATATTTTAACTGCTTCACCGAATACCAAAATTTATAAAAGAGTATAATTTTTGACTCAGTACAATCGATCTAAATATGGCCAATATCGATCTAAAAGTGCCATTTAAAGAAAATGAAATAACCTTTACCACGTCAATAATGGCATAAGAGACTGAAAAAAAAAACAAGGCAAATTTGAAAAACCCATCAATAGTTTGTTAATAAAAGTGTAAAATCTTAATTTATTTCGAATAGTTGTTGTATTTACATTCAAATATTTACTCCTTCAATCCTTCTTTATTTATTTTCTAATATCCAAGATATTTTATATTGTAAAACTTTCTCTAATATATTTTTCACAAAATCTTTATCTTAAGAAAACATCTAAAAATAAATTTAAAAAAAATAATAACAGTTTAATACTTAATATATATTAGGTCACATGGAGTAATTTTAGTGCTATAATATTTGCTTATACTTAATCGGTGCAAATCTACCGAGTATAATAGGTAAATTACATAAATAACGCTTTATATTTTGAGTAATTAAATTTAGGGATCAGAAACCTAAGATCAATCAGAGAACAATAACTAGTCCATGTAATAGTTAACTTATTGACTTCATCACAGAAATTTGAAAATATAACGTTTTAGTAATATTTTTGGAATACACATTACGGTAATAATTTACTATTAATATTATTCAACAAGAAGATGGAAAGAGTAAATTTTTGTATAAAGGAAGTGGTTACAAGATTTCTAACTAACACAATCCTGATGTCACGAAAATTCAAATATTATATGTGAAATTATGCGTCGTTTATATTGCATCATTTATCGCTGTAGGAGTTTAACATGGATTTATATCTTTTTACATAAAAGGATAAAAAAAGAGATTTAAAAAACAAATGAAAAACAAAGGCCATATTGAAATTAATATTCATAGATAGACAATGATGTAATTACATGAATATATTAAAAAATGCATTTGGAAGCATTTGTTAACTTTAAAGAGAGGAAAAATTCTTTTTTTTTTTTTTTTTTTTTGTATAAAATGCCTTCAAAAGACAGTTTGATTTTTACATACTAAGTAAATGCAATGAAAACAAAATCATACAAATCATTTTTTTACTGACTTGTATATTATATGCGCTATGTTTTTTTGTATATTTTGAAGATGTGAGCAAGCAATGCTGAGACAACAGTCTTGAAAACTATGTATAATATTTTATGCTTTGATTGTTGTTATATACTTAAATACAAATGTTTCTTAATTGATTCTTTTATTAATTCACAAAAATGATTATAATTAAGAAAATACAAATTAATAAGCATATTTAGAGATTTTAGGCTTTTTATAATGTGTAAGGGAATTTCAAAGGAAAAGTTAAAAGCGAAAAAGCTAATCTCTTACATTTTTTTATTTTATCTTTTAAAACTTGATGATAATGATGCATTATAACAGCAATCCACTATTATTTCAGATGTGTAAAACGATGTACCAATGTAGTCAAGAATAAATTCTTAACGTTGTTTGAAAAATGGGTAAAGTACCAATTACTTTGGGTAACAGTTGAGATTGCAGACAAATTAAATGGGAGCGAACATAAAACTGTTACTTTTGTAAGATTCACAATGAAAGAACTGACCCGCATACTACCTGAGGGCTTTTCATAGTCTTCTGCCCTTCAAAGCATCAAAAAGATAGTTGAAGTTCAAATCTATGTTAAACTGCGTAAAGAATGTTATATCACTTTTGACCATAAAAAACAACTGATGATGACCAAATTGTATTTTATATTAGATCGTGATGCAAGGTGTGTGATTTTTTTTTTTTTTTTTGTGTTGGTATATTAATTGTTTAATTTTCTGATGGGAGTAAACTACTACAGTCAATTATATTCGAAACCTTATTGAACTTTTGTGTATGCATACAAAGGACAGAGATTAACCTTGAATTATGATGGGGAGTTATAATATTAAGTCTTTATTGGACTCAAAGTAAAATTAAGGACCGACATTTAAGCAATCCATGGCCTTGTTTATTTCCTTCTTTCCCCTCTTAACAGCTACTTGTAGCTGATCTAATGAAACGTCATTTGAATTAAGCTACTCTCCTCCAAAATATTCTGCAAATTTAATCAAAATTACCATCTTCATTTTCGTTTTCTTTTTTTTAATATGCCCAAAATAGGTACATCCAATTTTCATTAGTATTTTTATAAATCTATTTGGCTATCATAATCTGAAGGGCAACTAAGGATTTTGAAATTTTGTAATTCTCCTTTCCATAGAGTCCTTTTGTTATGACTAGTGTCCTTTTTTTCTTGGGAATTACTTTTGAAGGGAAATGTTTATTTATATCCTTACAAGCTGTGCAACTTTTCTAAATTAAAATATGCAGAGAGGGAGGAGAGATCAATCATCACAATTTCCTATTTATTTAAATATACCATAGGATGATTCCATATTGTAACAGATTTCATTCTAATTGCTTTCTAAAATGGAATCGATTATGTTTTGACATTTGGCTCATCAATCCAATATTATTGATGGGAGATGAGGACAACGCCTCCCCTTTCTTTGATATTTTGTACAATGTACTTACATTTTTAAACCAAGCTAATATAATTTATTTCCTATATCCAAAAATATACAAATTTGTTTTTTAGAAAGGGTGTTTTGAAAATGATGTAAAAAAATGTATTAAATATTATTTTATTTCCACATATTTTGACTTTGAAGCTAAGACTTTGGAACAAGTAGATTACGTTTTATATATGAAATGAATACTTCAAAATTACATGAACATTTTCTCAGATGAAAAATATCCTTTGCTCAGATGATTATTCTATTACTCGGAATTTAAAAGTATTCATTTGATATTGCTGTGATTTCTTTAGGTTCAAATATTACATATGTGGCACAGGCCTTTGGACTTGTACTTGTGAACTCTCAGGTTTGCTATGTTTTCATAGAAATCAGACTCGTCTTCATTTATTGTGAGTCCATAGACCTTTTTTCTGTTTTGTATTATTCATAAAAGTTTATTAAGGATTATTTTTTGGCAATTGAAAGGAAGTTTCATGAAGAGTGTACTGTGATCTTCTTAATTTAATCTTTTTCTAAAAAGCAAACTAGGCACTGTAAATACTTCTCTGCTGTTTTTTTCTAATATAATTTTTCTAAATATATTTGCAAAATTGAAACAAAAATGTTTTGTTTTGAAGATAATGATTACAATTCGTACTCATGAGAATCAGAACTATATTATTCACCTACTTTTCTATTTGGACGACTTCGCAGAATATGAGTACGCTTTTTTATCTTTTTGTAGCTGTGTTCATCATGATTGATAGACAAATTACAATATACGTTTACATAATAGTTCTGTAGATATATACAAGTGTGTGATTTGCCAGATTCGGGAATCGGACTTGAAACTCATTATTTTATTTGAGGAACTCGGTTCTTGTACCCGCCCTCAGGTTTCAGAGAGTCTACAGCTCAAATGTGGTTTGATAACAAGAAAAGGATATATTATCTATTGGCATTATAGTAGGAGGAGAGGAAACTCGACTGTTTCAAATTTTTCGGACAATTACTTCTTTGGGAGATCTTGAAAGAAAATGGGAGGACTCATTATGGAGAGGAATAATGAGTTTGTCTCTTATGCAATATCAGTGGAGATGGAGCCTCCGATGACCTATTTGTCTGACCAACCCGAAAGTGTCGAGGTCGTTATCCTTCTACTCCAATAGGCAATAATATACTCTTAGCTTCAACTTGCCTCCCTTGAAAAAATTACTTCCTTATTATTCAAGTCATTGTAATATTTCAATTTTAACTTTCCCCTCACGTTGTCTCCAATTTCGTGAGAGAAAGAGAAAATATGAGATGGGGTTAAATTTTTTGTAAGCAATACCCAATTTCGTTACTTACGTAGGTTATATTTCAACAGCGTTTTGTCTGCAAAATATTGATTTTTGGATGTGATGCCAATCAAGTGCCAATAGTATTTTTGGACTCATCTTTAATTGATGTTAACCTAATTAACTCATTGATGTAGACTATGGTCGTGGGAGAAGGTCAATGGTAATACCAGCATGAGCTAAGACTACCTGAAGGCACCCAAATGGTGAAAAATACAAGAAGACGTAGCTGCAAGTTAGATTAAAGACATCTCGTCCCAGTTGTTCAAACAAGAGCAAGCACATTAAATTATATATTGATCAATTGTAATAGGATAATATTAAAACTGTAAAAAAATATTGAAATACGAAGCATTATCTGTGATTACTTACATTTTTCATGCAATTTTTCTACCGGTTCACCCTGTACCTCTATAATTATATAAGTTCTCAACTCTTTTAAGGGAGAGAGGGGAGAGGGTACACCTACCTATTCTTCAATCAAAAAGTAGAAATTATTTAAAAATCTACAATATATATTATATTTATATAAAGTAAAAAGCTACTCTGATATTACATTTTTTTAATACTATTTCTAATATATTTATCTATTTTTAGAAAAGTAATTTAATGGTTATGTTTTCATATATATATATATATGTATTTTTTCATATCTATCCTTTTACGTACCTAAAAAAAGAGAAAAAAATAATATTTTATTGATATTTTGATTGATAAAGTCAATATTGATCCTTTCAATTTCCCGGATTCTCTTTCTATGTACAATTTTGATTGCTTTTTAGTAACTAAAACCATTTGTGTAATAACATTTATAATATAATAATTCCCCTACTTTCTATGGACAGTTGTATCCTTAAAGTCTATTTTAAGGGCTTCCTTAATCCTTTGATATATATACATATATGTATAATAGCAGTAGAAACATCATTCAGCAATGATGAACATAAATGAAACCCCATTCATTAAGTTAATGGGTACGTGTTTTCCTGAGCATTATAAATTCATTTGTTATTGTCAGACTTTTTTTTTACTTTTTCGTCTTCTTCAAATGGGTCGGTTCCTCTTCTTCTTTTATTATTTAAGCAATAAAAATATACACTATTTTCTACAAAGGAAAAAGCACAGTGTTTACATTTCGTTGTCCCGTTTTTGAGCAAATATTTTCATCTGCACAATAATCTCCTATAATTATGGGGAGGGGGCTGTTAGTTCATGAAAAATCGTAAATTAAATTTTACTCAAATTGTTTGGATCCAAAAAGATCTTTTAAGCACTCTGGAAGAAAAAAAAATCCAGTCATCAGAGATATCTTAGCTATTTCCCAGCCAGCCAGCCAACTTTTCTATAAATTCAAACATAATTATATTGCTCTTCTAAAACTAAGCGAATGATTTCATCGATAGAGAACATGTGTTTTTGGATTTTAATATTTTGATATAATGAGATAAGGTAATGGGGCTTTTGCATCCAAAAAGTGGGGCTAAAATTGAAATTGATTTTAAGCCTCCTCCTTCCTTAACAGTTAATTTAAAATTTATATTAATTTCTCACATTAAAAGGTTTAGTTATTAGTTCCTAAATTTCTATTCTGTATGACAGTTTTCTGTATTTCGAACTGAAATTCATTTTTTTAATTGGACTGTGCCCGTAGCCGAGGACAATTACAGTATTTGAAAAGTTCACATTCAAGTACTATTTGTACTGAAAATAATAACAGGTATAATCATTCAATAGATTTAGAAAAAAGAAACAGAGATATTTAAATATGTTGTGGAGATTTTTAACTGGTCTAAAAAAAGTCATTTTCGAATAATGTAGACCAAAACGAAATAAAATTCTAGCTTTTCACAATCTATCCCTATCTACATAACTAATAGCGAATATTTTGAGCAACATTTTTGTGTGCAAATATTCATTCATTTACGTAAACAAACACCTACCCACTAATAAATAATTATTATGTAAGATGATAAAATAAACAATTATATGTAGACTCTGTACATTCATATATGTAAATCGTGAGATAAATTATTCATAAAGTGTGAACTGACGTCGACCTTGTTTTTATTCCAATTTTAAAAAAAAAATCGAATAAAAATACTTTTGAAAAAATAATTTAAACACCTGCATTACAAGAACAAAAAGCAAGAATGATTTTTTTGAAAATAAGGCTGAATTTTGCACATTTTTTATTAAACTTAAAAAATATATATTTACATTACATTTGAAAGTTATTGTGGTCCGTCAACACGAAAACAACCATAAACTATTTTTCTCAAAATGTACCCTGGAACCACTTGTATTCTTTGGCGTATAACTATTGTCAGTTTCTATTAACAAATTATTATGATTTAATTTTTTAAAGGTACTGCAAATTGCACTGCTTAAAGCATCCAAAATTAATCTTCACAACGACCTATTTGGGGGCTACATTTAACCATATAATTTATTTAAGGCTTTAAGCTATAATTGGTAACTAAATTCTTCCAATTAATTTTTAATATACAGGCTGGGGAAGCAAAAATGGACTGTTAATTAATGTGTATTTCTTCATTAATATGGAAAGGTTTTGGGATTATTTTTTGATAATCTGTTTCTACCGTCTTTTTAATATAAACAAACTATATCAATAATTTCATCATAATGAGCGAGCAATAAAAAAAAGGCAGCGTATCTCAGATCTCTTAGATGCTCGAGTTGATGTGAGGAAAGTTACATACATTGTTAAGTGTTCTATGGGCCTAATTTTTAAGTTGCCCAATATCAAAAAAAGTGCAGAAGACTTCTCAAGGATTTCAGGAAATGAAATGCATAATTTAAAGAGGGATATAAAGTTCTCGTTAAGTTTGGAGAAAAGTATAATGGAGAATCCTACTGAGTCCATGAATTGCCTCGTCAACGACTTCTCTGTGGCTCCTAGGACCATCATTAGGGCTATAAAGCACAACTTGGAGTTAGTTTCTTTCACAAAAAACCCACGCCACCTTCTGACAGAGGTTATGAAAGCCAGGAGGCTCGAGAAGTGCAAAAGAATTCTCACACGGATCAAGGCAAATGAGTTAATTGAGAAAATTTTATCGGACAAGCAGATTTTCACAGTTAATTAATTCCACAACCTCCGGAACGCCCGCTAGCTTGCAGAAACAGAAGAAGAGGTCCAAAGGTTTACCACACCAAATATCCAGCCCAAACAATAGCCCTCAGCGATTTGGCCTCTGATGAAAAGGAGATTCCTTCATTCTTTTTCAAGGCTGGATAGAAAATTGGCCATAAGGCCTACTATAACGCACATAGGTACATCATCTTATCATGGAGGAAGACCAACTACCCGGAGGGTAACTACATGTGGACTCAGGCGGTGCCACCCTCTCACATGGTCCCTTTTCTCACCCGATATGAACCTACTGGACTTTTCTATATAGACCACTTTAGAGAAGTTTACCATAGTGGAGAACTTGTCAGAGGAGTTTATCATCAACTCTTGCATGGTCTTCAGGCACCGTATAAAGGCTGTGATTGATAATGAAGGGGCCATATTGAGTGAAAATAGTTCTGCAATTTTTTTTTCTAAATGTTTGGTTAACATTATTGTTTTTGTCTATTATTGAAAATATATAATTATTGATCTATTTATAAATCTATCTCTAGTCCACGTTTTGCTGCCCTACCCTGTAAAGCCTATAATATTTTTGGATTTTCCTTAAATTGGTCAGTTAGAGTTACAGTTTTACAATCACATAATTTCATCTAGAATTTGTCATTTAAGTTCAAATACATAATGTAGATTGCCTTCTATCGAATATCAAACCTACGCACATTGAGTGGAGGTAATATTTTCCTATGGAGTCTGTCCATTGACTTATGTTGCTGACCGAAATATGAAATATTGAGATTTATTCACATCATAATTTCACGTAAACGGTGTCCACATGCTTGTATCAAGAGTAAAATAGGATAAAGCTTAATAAATCAATCTCTTAGGGTCATCTAAAGGTTATTTCTTTAGGGACACTTTTTTTTTCTTTGACATTTAGAAACTTCATTAGTATAAATATATTTAATGATGGAGCGATAAACACCTGATCAGCGATTGTAAATTATTCAAACTTATTTTAAAAAAACCTTTTTTAATTTTTTCATCACAATGACTTTGTTAATAAGCAAAATATGCATTATTGGTCAGACGGCAATCCAAAAGTGCTTCACAAAAAAATCATTGTATCCTGAAAAAGTACTGGTTGGTGTGCACTTCATACTAAAAGGATCATTTGGCTATATTTTTTCGTTGATGATGATATTCGCCACGTTATTGTAAATGGAAATCGCTATTGCAGCATGATAACTCATTATTTTTGTTTCCAATTGTAAGCTATAGATTCAACAAACATCTGGTTTCAACCAGAGGGTGCCACTTGTCTTACAGCAAACGTTTTATTTCAAAGCAAATATGGTGATCGCGTTGTTTTAAGAAATAGACCAGTTAATTTACCTTCTCAATCGTGCAATTTAAGCCTTTAGATTAATTTCTTTGGCTTTTCATGAAGTCATTGACCTACACCAATAAGCTACAATATGTATGTTTATAAATTGTAATGTAAAAATAAATCTGGCAAAACCTTGAACTGTTCTTGATTTATTTATAAAAAAGTTGAAGTACTCATTATAAAAAAACTGTCTATTTGTAAACTTTGGCTAAAATTATGTTCAATTGTTGAGATTTTTTTTTTGGAAAAATCTGATGCATCACATTTATATATCTATATAAATAAAGTAATGTTTCGCTATTTGTATATAAACATAAGTTCATTTTTGAGTGTGGATCATTAATTTAAAAAATAATAATATAGTCAAGGTGTTATTATTATTATTTTATTCTTGAGGAGATAACATCCATGTATTGAGTAAATGCGTGTGAATGTGGGCAAAAAAACGGACAGTTTTAATTAGAATTTGATAGGAATTTATATTTCTACAGCAAAGTGTGTGCCTTTGTCGACCCCATATATCTCTGGGCAAAAATGGGAACTACCGCTAGTATAATTAAATTATTTTCTTCAATTGTGATCAGTGATCCCTAAATATTCGCCAGAACTAACTTAAAAGTAGGTGCATTGAATTTTAATCAAAATTTTATTATTATATTGAAGGTAAAAAAAAAAAAATCAAATAATTACGAGAGGAATTTACTATTTCTTACAATCCTAAGATAGTTGTAATCTCAATCACCTTTTTTTTAAAATTAAAAGTAAAGGGGAATACATTTAAAATGATTCCACTAATGGCTTCACAGACATTGCAACTTTTACAGTAAGCAGGTTGTATATTTATTGCTCTTTTTATTTTCCAGTAATGAAAAGATCTTATCATACAAAAAAAGTTTATAAGAAAGCTTTATTTCTACTTAAGCAAATATAACATACATATAACAACATGTATATATTGTATATCAAATCCGATTTTCAAAGTCCAATTTTATGCATAGATTTAATAAAAAAAAATGATTTTCATTTATTTCTTAATGATCTTTTCTTTCTTTCTTTCTTTTTTTTTTTTTTTTTTTTTTGATTAATTCAATTTTTTCTATTGCAGCTCATTAGGAAATTGTTTTTGAGGGCTTTGCTTATACATACTTTAATATATATATGTTCTATGCTCATTATATTAATTAAAACAAAAGATACTGTCTTAACCCTCCGTTTTGTTTCTTCATGTTACAAACATGAATACTTTATTGGGGTTTGCATTACTCCGAACACAGACATAGCTTAAATATCGATATAGTTGTTTAGGCATTTGATAAGTAAGGAAAAGTTTTACAGAAAGTCCACAAACCAAAAAAATAAACTTCTTTGAACCCTGAGATTCCTGGCTGGCCTAAAACGCTCAATTGATGTCAATCCTAGAAGATTTTTGGATGTGGTCTTTTTTATTATTAACTATTGCCTTTTAGGACTACAATTTAATAATTGAATAAAATATCTGGAGGAATTGCATTAAAACAATATACATGAACATTTTTGTTTAGAAATATACCTTCAGATATAGACTAATTCTTCCCTTTTTTTGTTATGCCTTAATTTCAAAAATTTATAATGGTATGAAGTATTCATTTAATAATATTGGAAACAAAAATATATTAATGCAAATATACCATTATAAAATATACAAGAAATAGCATTAACATAAAAAAAAAAATTTAAATGGACACAAATACAAAGAAAATGTAGAAGTTAGAATAAAAATTACAGTAACTAAATATTTCCACAGCTATAACTTCTGAGAGGGACTATGATGCTTGCTTTCTCAAATATTTTAATTTTTTCAGGTGACGTATTGATACAAAAAGGTATGAATTGGAGAAAATTGAAAAAAAAATAACGTATTGATTGCTAAAAATGTATTTTTAAGATGTAATACCGAGCAAATATGCATTTCATATTTCTAGTAGCATTGAATTTAATATCTTTAATGAAATAAATATATTTCATTTATAATAAAAATTTCATCTTTTACTTTAATAGAAGAAAATAAGCAAAATAAGATAAGCCAGTGGGCTAGACCCAAATTTAAGTCCATGACTGACTTTTTTTAATACTTTATATTTAAGTGGTTTGTATTATTTTCATGATCAACTATAGGGAACTATTAATTTTTGAAGCTTTTGGTAAGGATAATTACCTATAAAGGTAAAAAGTCCTTTTATTTGGGGAAGGTGGACTTTTTGGACCTTTGACCTCCAAATATATAATATTTCACCTTTTATTATATGCACATGCACACACCATACGGTTATTACCTTTGAATTGTTTCAGTAAAAACTATGTTTTTACACTGAGGATTGTTTTTTATACTTAAGAAATGTAATAATTTATTTTGTTCGACTAAATGTGTTCCAAAATGTGTTATTATTCTATTAAGAATAGTTTTTGGAACATGTATCTCCGTCCCGTTTGGTCATATCGAATATTCTCTTCTTAAAATTGCACGAATTAATGATAAATACTCAAAAAAGAGAAAATATATACATGAGTCTCAACTTTTCAAAGATGAATAATCCCTCACTGGAATGTGTTTTAAGTTTCAAAATTAATAGCGCAACCGATGAAAAATCATTTAAAAAAATTATTAAAAAAAATATCACCTAGGCTGAAAAGATAGCTTTGTTATGTACAATCTATGTTAAAGGTTTATTAACTTTAAGAGGGACATTTTACATATGCATAGAAAATATTATCTACAGGTTTTCCATGTTTTAAGAACTTATAAGGTAATTAGAAACATATGTTTCATACAGCTTATTATATATATTTTTCCTTTGCTTATTTGTAGGATCAACCTAATCATTGAAGGGGTGTGGAAAGTATTGGAAAATGACGTAGATATCTGTTACTAATCTTTAAGCTTTAAAAAAAGGGATTAATATGAGAAAACAATGAATACTGAACATCTATTAGAGATTTAAAAATACAAAAGGTAAGAGTACAGTAATATGTACCTACACCTCCATGCAATTTGTATTAAGAGAGACTTGGACGTCAAACGTCAGTTTTCAAATTAATTGATGGGGCATTCTTTGAATTTGTTACTTTCAAAATGTCCCCTGTTTTCACTTCAGAGTAAACTGATCATATAAGTACTATCCACCTTCTAATGCCATTTTGATTATAACTGCCATTAAATGGTTATAACAAATAATTGTTTTTGGAGAGAAAAAAAAAGATAAATTCTTATTTAATATTTATAATTATATAAATATCTGTTTGGAAATTATAGAATTTAAAATTACCAATTTTTAGCATCTGAATGCAAACTCTTTTTGAAACACTGGACATGAGTGACATTTTCTTTACCCTAAACTATCTATAAACCATTTATAAATTTAACTTTTACACCCCCCCCCCCTTATCCTTAACTCTTTTTATTTTTGTGAAAACTTATTTTCTACAAAAATCTTGATCATATATCGCTCTATTATGATTTTGAACTCTTAAAACTCTAGCCTGAAAAATAGCGTCTCTGAATAAGTCGTATTAAGTCATTAGTAAAATTATCAACGTTGCTGTTTTCACCAAAGTTTCAATCTTATGCATGAAGATTTCATCAAAAATAAAAAAGTTGTCTCTATGAAGGAACTTTCATTATAGAATTACTTTATTGAGAGTTCTTTAATATCACCAGACTAGAACATTTATTTTCCAATTTTGATAGCTCATATATTAGATCTTACACCCATATATAGCCTCATATGTATAATATGATTCTTTCAGCGGTTTTTTAAGCTCAGGAGCGTATTGATGCACAAGAAATTCGTACAGTACAAATTTTCTCAGAAACACAAATAGTGTTAGTGTATTTACTTAAGTTAAAAAATAAATATATATTTATATACAGAAGCCCCACGCCAGATGCCAAGGGGTTAAAGCAGAAATATTTATTTTATGTCTGTAACAAAAAGCTGAGAAAATGTAATCTATTTTTCTAACATTAGAGGAAGCAGATCCATTGGTGCAACCATGAAATTTTAGATATATGAAAAAAATACATACATTATTTTTCATTTTCGCAAATGAGTGATTTTTTTCTTTTATTATATAAATGCATAATATATCATAATAAAATATATTGTGTATTACATTTTGAAAATGTCAGACGACAAATTTAAACAAAAATTGTCTTTCCCACATTTATTTATTACAAATTTTAATTTAAACAATTATTATTCATAAAATTTTAAGTGAAAATTTAACTGTAATATGTTTATTTTCAAAGAATTATTAACCTAGAGGATTTGTTGTGGAGAATTGTGAGTCTATGATGGACTCAGAGTATAATTGAGGATGGACATCAGAATAATTCTTGCCAATATAATTGCTTATTTATTTCTACCGCCTTTTCACTAAAGAAACGTCATATTTTTATTTTATGTTTTAGAATCAGCTCTGGATAGCTGGAATGGATGGTGATCGCTCTCACATGTTCAAAACAAAGACTTCCCTCAGCTAAGCTGCACTCCTCAAAAACATTCTTCAAATTGGCAGGGTTACCTTATTGATTTCAGTTTCTTTTGTTTAACATGTCTAAATCAACCATTTATAATATATTTTTTTTGTTACATGGCGATCCCGGAAGAAATCCTCGATTTCTTTTTAAAGTCCTTTCAATATTGATTTATTTTGTATATGTATTGAATTCTCACTTTCTTCAAGAGATGATGGACTTGGGTTGTCTTTTCTGACAAACAGGGTTACCATATATACAAATGTTTTAATATCAAGTAAAAGAAGAAAAAGTATTACAAGGAATTATTTGGATTCGGAGAAAGGGTTTGAGAATAATAAGGAACAAAAAAGGGGAGTGAAGGGTTTTTTTGAAGAAAATAAAAAGAAGAAGATTTATGGCACCAAACGCATATAACCTTTTTTTCTTTCTCTCTCTTTTTATATATGTGTAGATTTTTTCCTCTCTTTCTCAATTTAATGAAAAGAGACGGTTTAGGTAGATATATATACAATGAGTATTAGCCTGTCCTGTTTTTAAAGTAAAATTCCCCCACCCTGCACAAATAACTTTTTACTACGTCATGTTTGAGGTCGTAATGGTCATTCCAATTTGAAAAATAAGATTATTGGACGTAAATTAACTATTTTTACAGCCCTTCTACCACTGTGTCGCATATGCCACTATGAATTTAAGAAAATGTCCTTTGTTTATCATTAAAAAATATACTGCAAAATATTTTTAATAACTTAAGGTGCCTAAAGGCGGATTACCACATCTATTGTGCGTGTATATCAATATTAATTCCTGTTAGTTGGTTAAAAGAAGTACCCGAGAGAGCAACTCATCTCTTAATATCATATGATACTACTAATCAGGATACTTTTTGCCCGTGTTAAAAAAGAACAAAAGAAAATAGACACACAACCCTGTCAATTTAAAGAATGTTATGAAGGACCTATAATTAGATCCGTTTCAATAAGCTGGTATAAGGGAGGAGGTGAAGAAGGAAATAAACAAGAACATTGGTAAGAATTACTCTAACGTCCTCAAGATTACTCTCCGTCTTTTATGAGCCCACACGTATGTTTAATGAGGTTTTGAATAAATTAGAATGTAGAGGGAAATGTAGATCACTCCTCAAAATTTAAATAAAAATGACTGCAGCATAGAAAAAGAAAATTCACTTTTCAGTTGCCCACTTAAAAAAACGGGCAAGCCAAAAATTACAACCATAGTTTTCTTACTATTCATGAGTGATATCAAAGCCTACTTTATGGTACTCTCAATGATTTCTGGGTTCCCTGTTTTATGATTGATAATGTTTTTCCTTTTGGTTCTACAACTATTACTCCAGCTGAATTCGCAAATCATACAGTACATCTTGGGCCTCTAAATAACTTAATTAATATAAATTAAACAATAAAAAATATATAAATTACAATTTTTGACTCTGTGTATCATATTTGGAACAGTACAAGATACCATAAAATCCCATTATAAAATGCCTTGTACCACGCCAATAATAGCTGAAAAGACTTTAAAATTTTTCCAAAGTAAGTTTTTGGTTTGTTTTTAAAGGAAATCGTCATTGTGCAGATTGGGAAAAATACTTTCTCAGACACGAGACAGTCTAATGTGCATACCTTTCATGGCTGATTTTGCTTTATTTTTTAAAGCACGAAACGGATTTTTCTTCTTCTCCTCAATCTCCTTCAAAATGATTGTTATTATTATTACTATAAACTGAGGATCCCTTTTTGTTATTGTGATTTTGACACGTCTTTACATATAAGTGTGGTACTATTAGTGTTGTGAAGACTCGGTCCGAGACAGAGTCACGAAATTTCCCTTTCTTAAAAAGGCCTTCATCATAATTTGTTTTTTGGACTCATCAAGACCTAATTATATTACAAAATAACGGTTCAGACCGAATTTGGACCGAATTAGCTCAGTCTTACAAAAATATAACTGTCTCAGACCGAAAAACAGCACTTACATCATATAGTTTTTTGAAAAAAGTTCCTTTCATTGATCAGGTGGAGTTGCACTGATTAATTATAAATAAATATTATGGTGTGACATTTAATTTGTTTTACCAAGGAATCGTCTTTGAAGACCATATACATAAAGTATATTTCCTCCTTTAGGAACGAACTGGCGCAAACTTACGCACACTATAAGAAAAAAAATTCCAAAGTGCGTTGTTCATTGAGCTACGTCGTTGTTTTGGCATAGCGGTACCAGAGAGCTGACACATTTAAAAAAAAAAAAAATATACCCACTGAATACGTAATAAAAAATGATGACATATGTGACAAGTGTGTGAACATTCTTATATCAAAGTGCAAGTGAACTGCTCTTACCGAGGCATATGTTTTATATAAAAAACTATTGAATAATACCCGAACCGGTTTGATAATATTGCTATAATGACAACACTAATGGTATCTATACCTCAACTTCTCCTTATTCCTGTATCCTTCATCTTCCATTTAGATGTACTTCTTGGAAATGTGTGTAAACGAAAAAAAGTAAAGGGGGGGGACAACTCATTTGTTGGAAGGAAGAAGCTCAAAAATGTAAAGCATTGAAGAGTAATGAATTTTTTATTTATTTTCACCTATATAAGCACCTCCATTTATGAATAGTCTAGTGAAAGGAGCTTCGAATAAAAATAATCGTTATAAAGGATCATAAAAGGATTCCTATATATGATTGAGTATTGGGATAAATGTGGTTAAATAAATCCTGAAAGAAAATTAAAAATACTGAATAAAGGTACACCAATTCATTTGGCAGGTTGCATATTCTGGACCAGTGGTTCTCAATCTGTGAAACATAAATTTTATTTGGGTTCGATGTGAAAGCGTGTGACAAATGGGCGGAACATAACCCCTATTACACTATTTTGTTGTGAAACATAGAAATGATACAACTTTTAATTGAGGTTATTAATCAATGCCGAAAATTTCCAGGATCCGAATTCCCACTAATTTAATAGGACGATAATCTGCAAATAAAATATGTTACACTTACACTATCGCAATCTGTAAGATTATATATTCTAATTGGTAAAAGCAAGAGTTATCAATTGAGGAGTAAATATTTAGGGGCTATAAAGTATGGATTTATAACACAGTAAATAGTTAAAATCTTTCTATTTTGTAAGAGAAAGAAAAATGAGATAATAATAAATAGAAAAGTGGGTGAATTGAGAAAGGAAGGTTGAGAACCCTTGGTTAAATAATAGTGTTATTCATAATTATAACAAATATGTTATGTCGTATAAGAATCTGAAAACTACAAGAACAGCTTAATTAATCACCTTTGTTATATAATATTTAAAGTAGAGGTGTACTGATTCATTGGAATCTGCATGATCCACCTTTTTTGAAGTATCGAAATCAGGTCAATAATGTTGATTCCACCGATAACTATGCATAATATGACTTATTTGAGCTCATTTTGGGAGACAAAATTACAGCTACAAATCAATAAAATAGCTAAACTAAACGTAGACTAATTCAAAGAAAGAAAAGAACAGGGGGGATAATACATCGAAAGATTATATATAAATTTGTAGCTTTGTAGAGGAAATTTACGTGGAAGTAACAATTTATAAATAATCACATTTTTAGTGCCCCATATTTAAAAAGTCGTTAAAAAGGTCTTAACGTTAACAGTTGGGTTGAGTGATTTACTTTGAAACCATTGAGTAACTTTTTGATGAGATATTTCTTTTCTGTATGTTTGTCGAATAATATTATTTATAACAGAAGAGAAGTCAAGTTCATTTTTTGTGAGTCAAGTACGAGTCATCAGTATTCATAAAAAATACACGAGTCTGGACTGGTTTCTACGTATATCAATTCCTAAGACATGTAAAATAAAATAGCATTTCGCTAGTGTCGCAAGTATTTTTTTATCAATGAGGCAGTTGAAAGAGGCCGAAGGGGAGAAGGCTGACTTTAAATATGTAACAAAGGAAGGGCGGGCGTCCATTTACCGGATATGAGGCAACCAAAAATTAATTGACTCCTGAGCATGGAGAGTAATTAACTTTTTTAAATTTAAATTTATTAACAATTAATTATGATTCATAATTTTTTTCCCTAACTATAATTAATAAAAATTTAAACAATGAAAAAGGTATACAATTTTGATATTTCTTTATAAAATAACATTATACAAAATATTGAATTGGAATTTTCCATTATAATGGTATTGGAATCTGAACCAGAATTGGCTGAAAATTTGGTATCGGTATATCCCTAGTTGAAAGTAATATTTTGGAGTTAACTAGATATTTTGTTTTTACATGCTAACATATAAATATATGTTTATGACGCCATTAGTACAAATGTTGATCTCTCTTCCCCACCCTTAACATGAAAGCTAGAAAACTCTAGTGTTGACTTTTTCCTGTATAACCCTCTATATAATCATGAAAACCCCCTTGGAAGCAGTAAAGGACTGTCTTTCTTCCATATTAAGTGTCGCAATCACGATTTTATTATTGAGAGAAGGGTCTATGGTAATGTAACAATGGATGACTCATCATTGATAAACCGGTTAAAACTAATACTAAAATGTTGGGTTAGGACCCCCATCGCCTCGATGATTACATCCCTGATATTGTGAAGCAATGGTTCTCAAACTTTTGAGTACTTGATATCGCATGAGACAAAAATCCAGATCTTCAAATACAACCATCAAACCCAAACTGGCCTTGCTCCACGTACGACTACAGGGATATCGAGTACAACAGTCTGATAACCACTGTTGTATACCCATTAAATAGGTAATTAGAAAAACCATCATACATCACTTTTTAGGGGAAATTTATTGCTGTTATTTCATACCCACTATTATTCTATTTTAAGTATATATACTAATCATTTTCTCCCTACTCTAATGAAGCCTGCTTCATTTAACACATTATTTTTTATATAAAAAACATATATTGAAGGGAGTAACATGCTTCAATATTCAAAATAAAAATATTATTTTGAAAATAATAAAAATAAATTCGCAAAGATCTACACACACACATACGAAAACTAAAAGAGGTCTAAATATTTAATAAGTACACAAACCTTTTTCATGTCAGAATTCATACACTCATATAAAGACTTTAATTAATAAATACACTCACATAAAATATAGTATAAACCTCATCAACTAATTGATCTCAATTTACGCAATACCTACATACAAATATATATTTATTTTTTATGTATGAACATGATACTAACTTGAAATTTCTGCGATAAAAAAAAATTAATATAAGCTTTAAGGGCACGAAGACTCTCCTTTAGACTTGCTTTCATTTTTTTAATGTTTGAGACGGAACATACATAAATATATGTATATATATATTTTGCTTTGCTCTAAATAAAAAAATACAAACAAATATTTTATCTTTTAAAAATATAAATGCTCCTTTGGAAAAACTGAGCTTTTGGTTCGATTTTAAGGTTTTAAAACTTTTGAAACTATAAAATATATACCACAATCGGAAAATGATTTGGAGGCTCAATAATTATCCTAAAAAAGGATTCTTAAAGTTAAAAAACAAAAATTATTGACGATAAATTTAGTGATTTCCTTTTATTTTCTCAGTGTTTAAGAACAAAACAAAAAACGACGAATCATGATAAAATTCTGATTTTCTCAAAAACTATTGATAAAGAAAAGTTGTCAATTATAAGGTGCAAGATCTAGAGAATACAATAGAGTTTTTCCCAAATTTTGGGACCCTAAACCAAACCTCCAGTACGGTTTGTAGTTCTATAATTTTTTTGTTAATTTTAAAAATTGTATACGAAAACAGTGGAAATTGTAACAAAAATGGCACAAAAGTTTGAAGGGATGGATTTATATGACTCTTAATGAGAAAAAAGGTTGGGTTGAATATTCTTTAGGTAGTTAATATATTATTCGTGTGATTTTATACTTTTGTTAAAGAGAAAATTACTTTTGTATAAGTATTATATGTCATGTTATAAAGTTCAAATTCCTTAAGTAATATTACTTGTAATTCATTTAGTACGTAATGAAAATTACAGATGTTATAAATAATTAATAGTTTATGCGGGGTATAAATTGTAACTTTTACAATCTGTTAGTAAAAGTTACAAAATGTACATAAAATGTGACATCAATTCTTAGAATATAACTCCTTCCCCATTTATTAATCAATTATCCAACAGTTTTCCCTTCTAATAAAAAAACAAAGGTAAAATGTTTTATGTCAATCAGAATTGATTGATCAGGGAATTCAAATAGAAAAGCTTTCACTTTTGTTATTTCATTCTCTAATTTATCTTATGATGAAAACAATGCTTCTAGTCTATAATTTGTAGAAAAACAACAACACAATCATACATACATTAAACAGAGTCTTAACCTATATTGGCAGCCAAAAAATCTCAGTTATATATAAAATACCTATGTTTTCAATTTCTATTTTTTTTTTAAACATAAGGATTAAAAATTAGAAAATTGCCAAAAAGTATCATGGTAGAGATATTTCTACAATATACTATGTATGTAAAGAGGTGTAAGTTAAGTGATAGATTAGTCTATAGTTAATAACTTTTGTGAACAGAAAAGGAATATAAAGTTACTTTATTTAATCTGTGGTCGTGGAGTTAACTTTTCCTTCTGAAGAAAGCATTCTTGCTCATATTTGCTGTAAATTATTTTTGATGTTTATTTATTAAAATATATTTATATTATTTTTCCTGCATTAATGCTATTTTTACATGTAGAAAGTGATCTTATTTATAGCAGTAATTCATTCTCTCCCCACAAAATTATATAACATGCAGCTGATATTAGTAAGTTTCCCCATTTATTAATACCATAATACTTGCTCCCACTTTTTCTTCACACTTGACAGTAATCCCATCTGAATTTCCCTTTTATTTGTACTTTGATATATTTGCCATTCAATTGTCAGGATATGGTTGGTAGTGTTTATGGCTTGGCGTTTTAACTGTAGTAATTAAATATATGAATAAACTACCTTTCAAAAGCTCAGCTTACTTTAGTTAGTTATACACTAGCATTTTTCAAATAAATTTTGTAATTATAGATACATATAACGTTTTGTATCCATAAAGTAACTATTCAAGAATACTCTTTATTCTTCCCAAGTGATTATTTTCTACCTTTTTGCCTTGGGATATATTAGCAAACTCTTAGAAAGTATCTCCATTCATTTGCTACAATATATGTACTTACCTACTTGTATATTTGCCTATAATATTAAATTGTCTTCATTGATCATACTAATAGCTACATAGATCATTGTGTAGCTGTAATAATGAACCTCATTGCTATTGTTCCCAAACGTACACCTTGTTAATCCAGGCTATGTATACATAATTTATATTACTTCTTCTCCAGGGTAAAAGTTTGCCTTTATTTCTATAAATTTATTTTTTATTTATCCCTCAAGATTTATTATTCTCTACACAGGGATGCTTATTTATGCATAAATGGCCCCAATAAAGTTTTTTAAGGCATCATCATTATGCACAAAAGCAACCAAAAAGAAAGAAAAAAGAAAACGACGTCTTTTTTATTATTATTTTTATATTCATAACTATAATATTTATGTTTAATGTTGAAACGAATTTATGTGTAAATGTTTTTTAGGGAGAAAAAAAACCATTAAATGAGAATAATATAATAGCAGGAATAAATGTTTTATGAGTGTGTGAGAGTTTTGTTCCTTAGGATGTGAAAGACTTTCACAAAATTCAAACTTGGTATCTTATAAATACAAAAATTAAATTTTGAATCATCGACCATTTATTTCTGCCTAGCAAGGGTTTTTGTTCTTCACTCTACTATTAAAAATTAGAAGGGAAGGGAAGATTACATTAGCCAGTTAATTCGACTTGGATGAACACTTATAAGAATTAAATCTGGTAAATAATTTTTCAGATAGTAACATAAAGAGAAGATTGTATTAACCAGTTAAATTGTCTAGGATTGCTACAATTCAAATGAACACTGATTGTCGCAATTCAAATGAACACATTTGAACATTTTATTGCAGCATTGGATATCACAGAGGATACTAATTTATTTGGAGGTAAAGTAATTTTAAAGTTGTTTTGTAGTTGGTGCATGTATAAAGAGATCTTTACTTTTGGCAATTTAGGAGTAGATTAATTTATAACATCACACTTTTGATTTTCATCCCCTGTGCGACCTTGGAACGGGTAGGGTCATACTAGGAGCATATATACAAACATAAATAGATATGGAGCTATAATACATAGGGATGGGATTTTGTACAGAGTAACGACACAGAAATTGCAACAGTAAGATTAAATTGTGAAAACCTGATTTTTATAGAATAAAGTAAGACAACTGAAAACAAATTTGTGATATGTTTAAATACTATATTTAGCAATATTTATTTAATATGTCCTCCTTTACAAGTCATCACATCCTGGACACTGGATTGATATCTCAGATCTCCTAGATGCTAAAGTTGTGGTGGTAAGGATTATGGACATTGGAAAATGATCCAGGACACTAATTTTCAAGGTGGCCAAGATGAAAAATGATGAAGAAGACCTTCCCAGTAAAACAAGAAGTGGAGGGTCTCCAGAGTTCTTGTTTACTTGGAGAAGAAGATCAAAGAGGATTTTTGTCATTCCCACGCCGCCTTTTGAGTGATGTCGTGAAAGCCAGAAGGCTCAAGTGGCAAAGTTGCAAAGAAATGTTGCCCCTGCCTCACCAGATTAAAACCCACTGGACTTTAACAAAATCCATCACACAAATATGGGCTTACGGAAGGCAGTCATAATAGTTGCGTGGGACAACTTGTCTGGAGAGTTTGTCAACAACTCCTGAAAGGGGCCTTTCTGGCATGTGTAAAGGTTGGGGTTGATGCTGAAGATGGGATATTGAGTGACCAAGTAAAAAAGGCCTTGCTAATATTTTTTGTTAATTAATCTTTTTTGTAACTGAAAATAAAATAAATATCAAAGTATGATAAAGCAACATCTCGAGCCCACGTTTTGCTGCCCATCACTGTATACCAATGATTAGTGTTAATTCTTCTTCTTTCAGAGATAAATATTATCAATAAAATAATTTTTCAAACAAATGTATTATTTAAACAGAGAACAACATTAACAAGATTTCTATTTTCAAAATGAAAAAATGTAATTTGCTCTAGAAAAATCCAACCTCTAACAATATGTATATTCAAGTGAGTTTACTAGTGCAACTTTATGAAAAATTAAATTTCTATGAAAAATTCCGACTCAATTTTACATGTTTTAATTCCTAGTAGGAAACCTCTTTAAGACCATGTACTATTTACTTGGTAGGGTTATTTCGGGTTTAAATATGGGACATAAAATTTTTCCCTTCTCGTCTTCTCCTTATTTTTGTACTTTGGACACATCTTCACTTTTATTGTACATCGCTACCTTTCCAGCAAAAATAGAAAAATAAAAAAGGATGAATGTAAGATGGTGGCTGTTAGGCAATTCACTCAAGTATGCAATTATCATTTATAAATTATTGTGAATAATTTACAACATTCTAAAAAGAACTAATTCATATTCAACCAAACAACATTCCAAACACTGCATATGTAAAAAAAGATTACTCATCAACAGCTAGCAACAATATAAAGGGAGCGGGAATTAAATTGTCGCCAAAATATTTTTCTACAAAAAACAACACAATATATACATTTTTTAACTTTTTTATTGAAAATCAAAACTATGACGAGCATATAGGTATGGAGTAGCCATTCATTTGATATAATCACCATTGGCATCAATAACGCTCTCAATACGCCCTCTGAAACGGCCGCAGGCTCTTCTGACCATCTCATTGTCCATGTTGCCGAATACCTCCTTGATTGAGTCCATCAAGCTGGTCTTGGGGCTATGGGGATGTCTGTTGGTATGTCTTTCGACATAGTCCCAGACAAAATAGTCCAAAGGATTTAGGCAGGGAAAGTTAGGAGGCCAAAAATCCTTGGTTACGACGTCATAACAGTTCTCGGTTAACCACTGCATGGAGATTTTGGACACATGACAGGGTGCTGAGTCCTGTTGCCACGCCCAAGGCCTGTCTCCGGCCTTCATGGACCTGGTAGGGTCATCCTCAACCATCTTCTTCACCTTGTCGACAAAGTCGGTGTCCCTGACCTTCCTGTGGGCGCCCTCCTCCTTGGGTGCCCTCTTTATGGTGGCATCAACATCCAAGGTGTCCTCTAGCTTTCTTACGGATACGCTGAACAGTCCGTAAATTCACTCCTAAGGTTGAAGCAATCGTTGAATTGGAGATTTCACCTCCATTATTAACCAATGCCATGACTACGGCGGACCTCGAAAGCTCCTCGTTCCACTTATAGCACTTTATCTCCTCATATGATGATGACATGATGCTAACTGAACTACTTATCGTCAGCTGACAAGAATAGCTTTCCTATTTGGTTAACCGGTTTATTATTTGATAATGTCGTCTTCAAATTATCAAGGTTTAAAGTAGGCGACAATTTGATCCCCGCTCCCAGTACTAGTAAATTTTTTTTTATGGTAAAAAATGGTAAAATTATAGGGTGCCTTCAACTAGGCATCATTTTCACTAATCTTAAAGAAAAGTAATTATATTAGTTTTGCAAATGGAGTAAAATGTAGTAAAATTTTGAGTATCTTTCGAAAAATTTCCATTATTCCTAAATATGGATTCATTAAATTGTTTATATGGCTTATAAACATTATTTTTATGGATCATACATGGTCAAGATTGATTGAGGATGACGTCTTTAAGCACAAGATGTTCTATATAACGATGTTATGTTCGTTTCATATGTGTCCTGAAAATTTAGAAGAGGAACAAAAAAAATGTCAAAGATTTGGTACAGCTACATTATTACAATGTCAGATTATAAAACCAGGCATATTTCAAATGAACAATCTCTCCTACAAAATAATACTTTTTTGCATTTTTAGTTCCTAATTTTATATAACAGTAAGTTATTTTGGAGTCCAATTCTACTAATATTCTTGCTAAATTATAGATTATATTAGGGGGATAGATAATATGTGTTAAAGTGTTAAAATGGTCAATATCATTATAGAGAAAAAAAATATTTACAGAAAAAGAGTAGATTATCTATTTTTGATGTTTTTTTTTTTAGACTTTCAAATAACAACGTGTTAAAAAAACCTCTTTTTAAGCATTAAATGTACTTTTCTCATTTAATGGATCAAAAGACAATACATAAATTATATAACTACCAAATTTTTTTGGTGCATCCTTGTACATATTTTATAGTATAGTAAAAAGTGAAGTCCTACCTCAGTGCCTGCTGTCTCTTAACATAATCAACGTCTGACTCCCCGCTATTTCCTGCTAGTCGACTCCGTTGACTCGATCCTTTGAATTTATCAACATTGCCACTGTTGTTTGAATTAGTGTTGTTACTTGCAGATTTTTTTGAGCGAAGCATGGTGATGCCACTGATTGGAATTTGGTTTCTTTTTCCTTTTTATTTGTGATTTAATCACAACCATTCAACTCCCTGAAAAATAAATGAATAACTAAATAAGTTTCTGAATTTATATTTTTAATACATAGTACATATGGGATTTCGTCATCATAAAAATAATCTTGAACACAAATCAAAAGAGGAGAAACTCCTATTTCTTAAAGCAGCCCCATATTTAAATGCTATAAGTTGGTGAAATAAGGCCTTTATATGAGATGATTTTTGGAATGACTTGAAATAACCAATAATCTGTAATATAACTTAAAACCATATTTAAAATTTTAAGACTTCAATTTATTGCATTGTTATGATGAAGTTTTGTTAATCCAAGTGCAATATGTGGGGATTCCAAAGGATTAATAAGACTATTTTCTTGACATAAATAGAATATAATTAGTTGAATAATACCAATATATCCCAGACACAATTTTAAGAAAATTCTGTTAGATTGTTTTTATGTTAACGCACCTCACTTATGAAATTAAAGTGATATTATTCGTTCATTGTGACGATGAATTTTTGCTACTCTAAAAAGAATGGATGGCACCTATTAGTGAGTAATTAAACGATTTTGTGGGTATAAATGTATGAAAATTACAAAATAAAGTAGTAAAAACGTTATCCTTACTCCATTTTGAGAAACAACCTTTTCATTTGCTTTTGTGTTGACAAGACAAATGTATAAATGTAATTTGTACATAGAGAGTAATTAATTTTGAGCTTTCTAAATGCATTGTTATCTCTTTTTCCGCTGTTTCTTTTTATATAAAAAGTCTACCTTAAAGAAACGCACAAATCAGATAATATGTAAAAAACAAATGAAGAAGAAGATAATTCATTAATAAAGAAAATAAAATATATGGGATAATTTATGAGACTTTGGTATAATAATAAATTAAAATTCATTTCATGACCATGTAAAAAATATGTACTTCTTCAATGGGGGATACATGTATATGCGACAAAAAGTAACGGAAATGGAGTTTTTGTCTACCTATTAATATTCTCTGAACACAATCTTAACAAGTAATTCAAAGTACTAAACATTACATGGAGACAAAAAATATAATGCTCCCCAAAAAACAACAACTAAAAGGCATTATAAAAATGCTCACGATTTTCTATCAGTTAATTCGAACAGCAACAAATTTTGGTCGTTTAACAAATCGTGCTTATTTCTTGATATTACAATTATGTAGGAAATACTTGACGAAATTAAGACTTTCATATGTAAAATTTTAATACAACATACCTACTTATGATGCTCTCTATTTTTAAATATATATTTATAGATTTTACAAGTCTGTAGATTCTCTAAAAATAACATTTAACTGCAAACATTGTACAGTTTTTAAACAATATTTCCAAAAAATAATAAACATCCATAATTTTTCCTCTCAATGATCTGCATTTTATTAAACAAATATAATATAAATTTAGCTTTATTCACTTTTTGCAACAGTACCTGGCTGTAAAGACGGACATAACTAGTAATTCCCTATTCAAATTCTACATCTGATATCTCTGGTTGAAGCCTAATAAAAACACTTGTAGGTTGAACGATATTACAGTAGTCCTAGCGAGTCTAACGGGTAAGCTGGCTCAGTTCAATGATCAAACACGTTTAGAAATGTTTGGTAATGTCCCTGATATAAGACAAAGTGTGATACATGCTAAATTTATTACACTAAATATTACAATATATTTACAGCATGTTTATGAATAGAACATCTTTGTTTAAGTTTAAATTGTTTTCAATTTGTTTCTTTTCGGGTGTCAAGCATTTTTTTCATCATAAATTATTCTATTACAATATTTTATACAATTATAAGACTAAGGTCATAAATTTACATTGTCGCTTCCTGTAGCTTGACAGAAATATTTCAATTTTTTTTTTCATAACTTTAAAAAGTAATAAATAATAACTACACATAAGAATTTGAATAGGACAAAAAAAATTACACCTTACTCTCACGACGTTGATTTCTGAAAAAGCACCCGGTTCTTCGATCCCTATTCTCATTAATCGTTCATCAAACTTGAATAAAAAATTAAAAAAATTAGACTCAGTTATATTTATTATGTAATATATAATTAGGCTTTGAATTAGGAAATGTATTATTTATAAACCACCCATCTGTACTATAAATCGAAAATATTAACTTCAATACAGTATATGTGCAAATGCAAACAACTTACTTATGGGGTTTGCCCTTACTACATATGGCATGGATTATGTATTTCAATAAGGTCTGTTTTAGAATAGAATCGACGATATAGGGGAGTTACAACACTTGATATAGCAGTCCCTCTGATTCTGGACGTTATAATATCTCTAATTCCTTTTCAAAAGTTAATTTTTAATTTTGATACAATTTTCTCCACTGATCAAAAAATATTTAATAATTAAAAATAACATACAGAGTGCGAGAGGGGAATTTTCTGCGATCAAAAAGCCAAGCCAAAACCTTAATAACTTTTTATTATAAAAGTATAATAAAAAATGTTGTTGAAAAAACTTTTAGCATTAGTCATAGAAACAATTATTCAATATGGCCTCTTCCAGCCTCTTGCACGGCCTCCCCACGAGGTCGGTTGATGCTACCCATGAACTCCTGCACATTTCTATTCAATGTCTTCCCAACTTTTGCTCTCTAAGGCGCTCTCCAGACTGAAGTTGAGGGATTGATATCAGGTCAACAAGTGCTCCTTCCATAAGTTTTGTGTTTTCAAGGGTGTTCGGCTCGGGGCACCGTCTTGGGTCCACACATAGTTGTTGACAGGATAGTTAGCCTTCATCCAGCGATAGTCTTTCCACCTCAGGACCTTGTAGTAGGCCTCAATCCCAATGTTCTCATTGGGATTGAAGAAGAAGACATCAATTTTCTTCCATTCAGAGGCCAAGACTCTAAAGGTAAGTTATTATGTCCTCAAGGTGCCCTGGACTTCCTCAGCTGATGCTACTATAAATTTTTAGTTTCTGCAGTTCAAAACCTGGTCGACTGTGAAGATCTTCACTGTTGACGGATGACTCTACAAGTAATAAAGGACTTTTTTTACATCTCTCAAGCCTTAAGGCTTTTATCCTGTCGGTTAGGAGATGTCTTGGAGGCATGACAATGCTCCTAATGTTCGAGGTTATCAGGAGCTTCCCTACTGATGTGGATCTCGTTAACGTTGAACGGGATCACCTAAGAGGTGCGTTGATGTTGTTGGATCTTCCATGACCTTGGCCTCCATGGACTTAAGAATTGTTTCATCTTGCTTCAACCATTTCTTACACTTCCTGCCTTCATTTTGACTCTTTTCCCATTCTCCTTGGCCACCATGATGTTACAAACAGTCCTCAAGGTCACGTTGACAATGTCTGTAATTCTTTTTGGATCAGCATCCACGTTGATAAGGTCCGAAATCCTTTGCCCTTTTTTATTACTGTTCACTCATTTTTTGTCTGATTTTGATCAAATCTAAACAATACATAACAAAAACAACACATGTATCGGAACATTGCATTAGATTTCACCTGAAATCCCAATTAGCGCAAAAAAATATATATATATATATTGACGCAGAAAATTTCCCTGTTGCATTCAGTAAAAATAGAAAAAAAAAACGGACGGCATTATAAAAAAAAACATATTGTTACTTTGAAAAAATTAATTTGTATTCTTCCAAATTAGTTTTTATCACATATTTAAAAAAAAATTGATCGACATTAAATTATTACCGACTCTGACTGGAGATAAGTCCTTTATTTTGAAAATATGATATTTTTTTAGAAAATAAATATAAGTTTTTTTTTTACTTTTTAGGTCCATTTTCTTAGGCCTGCGCTTGCAAAACTTTTTTCTGTCATAGTGCCTCTCAAAAGTCAATAAAATCTCAAGGGACCCCAGTGAAAAATGTGATTAAAATGAATCTTCAATGTCTAAATGAAAAAGTTCCTTTTTATTTAACAAGAAAGTAATATAGAAAGAATAATCGGAACTGTGGTAAGTAATAACTTTAATCATTCAAAAAAAGGTTTACAAAACGTTATTTACATTTGCCTTACCGCTCAAGCAATAAAATCAGTCCATAAATTGAGAACAAAAAAAAATTGATCCATAAAGTGAAACCGAATCAAAGTCGGTCCTCAAAGTGAGACAGAAAAAAATCGGTCGACGGTCTGGACCGAAAAATCGGTCTAGAAAAAATCACATCACACCGAACCGAAAAAAAAAATCGGTGCTGGACCGAGTCTCAAAACTAGTATTCACTTCTGTTACGCTTTTGCGTATATGCAAGTTGTGCTTTACGCATGCACATGAGTTATAAGCAGGAAATAAAGACTGTCAATATAAAATTCTTTAAATAAAGCAACATTCAATGATTATACGATAATACAACTAAGTCCAATGTCAATACGAACTTAGTTTGCATGGATTGGGACTTCTGTATTAATTTGTCTAACAGAACACTTTGCTTGTCCTGGAAGGTCACGACTTGAATTCATGTCAAACCTTTAATTCGTTATATTTTTTATGGAACCCCTGTACGGTCTGGAGGTACCCCACTGAGCAGCAGAATTTACTATAAGAAACACTGTCCTAGAATGTATACATGTTTATTTGAATAGCGATGTTTTTTATATTAACATTTGAAATATCTACAATATAGCTTTTTATAAGTACGAGAAAAAGTGGCTTCCCTACAAAGTATACTGAGTAGGAGTTCAAAATTTTTAAGGGACAAATGATGGCAAGAAGGGGAGGGGAATGGATCTTATGACGGGAAGTATAAAAACAGGAAAGAAGTTGAGAGGAACTCCCAAAAGGCATCCCTCTTATTTTCCTACTTTGAAACTACATACAAATACCTATGTATTGATCACTAGTCGTTATGAATGTGTGTTTATAAAGACAACTTTAGAATAAGAGATTTTGTACATATATACTTCACTTTCATCACAAAGGAGTTTTTCCCTCCAATTTTTTTTAAAAACTATCTATACATACATAAAATGTGTATGTATTTATAAAATAATGCGATGAAAAACTTTTTTTTTTTAAACATTTCCTTATTCATCAGTCATTTTATTCAAGAATAAAATTAAATCCTGGATTAATTTCCTTTAACAATATTTATGTATATGAAGGAAGTTAACATATTCAATTTCTAGACTAGACATATTTCTTATTTTCTGGAAAGAATCAGAGACTTTGATAAAGTACTCAAGAGATCAAGAATTTCTGAGGTATATAAGTGTGATGATCAAATTCTTGCTTGAGTTTTATTCAACAACCAACGTGACCAAGACGAAGGAGTACTGTGAGGACATCCACACACTGTAGTTAATTGTCATAATCTAGGTGACAGCTAAAAAGAAAAAACTCAAGAGGAGGTACATAATGAACTATGCAATGATCACAAAGATTATGAACTCAACTTCACGAGCAATATGCTGTCGTTAGATTAGACAAAGGTGGAGTTGTTTCGCCAAAACCAGAATCGGCACATTTGGCGACAGAAGGGACAAGCCTTCAACCCCAAAAATACTATTCCAAAAGTGAAATACGTTGGTGGAAGCATAATCATTGGGGCGTGTTTTACTACCAACAGAACTGGAGAACTTGACGAAATTGATAAGCCAAGAAAAAGGAAAACTATAGTGGCATTCTTGAAATGCATCTGTATCAATCAGCAAAGATGATTAAGACTAGAATACATTGGTGGTTCCAGCAAGACAACAACCCAAGGTACACATCCAAATAAGTTCAAGAAAGTTTATAAAGTTTGTGTAATCGAATGGCCATCCCAAAATCCTGACCTAAAACCTATTGATTGTCTATGGATTACATTGAAAAAAACATCTTACGAATCTCGATGATCTTTGGAGATCCTGTCAAGAAGATTGGGCCAAAATTGATTCTAGTATTTCCCTCAATTTGATAGGACTTATACCAAATGTATTCAATAATTGAAGAAAGCTAGAAGCCATGTCACAAAGTATTAAGGCATTTTGCTCTTTGGGTATGAATACTTATGAAACGCCATATGTCATTTTTTTTTATTTACTCCGAAAAATTATAAATCTTTATAATTCTTTTAATTAGGAGGAGTTTTTTCATTAACTAGGGATATCGTAAATAAGTTTGTAGATCCAACATGCACATCTAATTATATTTTCTTCCCCTTTTTGTGAGGGTACAAATAGTTTTGGATTCAACTGTATAAGTATACTGTGTTAGCCTCAATAATCTTTGATCACACAAGGTATCATTTCATAAAATTACAACGTGTTGTTTTTGGGTGGTTTCCTTTAACATACCAGGCCGTATTTAGAAAGTTATTTACCTATTATTTATTTGTAAAGAAAAACATTTGAGTCACTTTATTAGCTATTTCATTAAATAGTTAGGCTTTAGTCAAATATGATTTCATCAAAATATCAGTTAATCAAAGATATATTAGAACATGAGCATACATATGTTTAGTGTTAAACTCAGTAATTTTTGATCAAATAAGCAATTATGCCATAAAAATGTGATTTGTGGCATCCAAAGTGTTCTTTTTAAATGTTTACATAATATGTATATGTATATCGTCTATTTTGCATTCTACTTTAAGCTTTTTACTTGGTTAATGCCCTTAAACGATCCTACTAGTAGCAAAAGTACTATGTCTATGTAATCGGGGTTTGCAAATGTTGTCATGATATCTCCATCTGGCTAACCAAGCTTATTATTATTGCAAGTTTTTTCACTCGAATATTGTCCGAATAAAGATAAAAACCCTTGACATGGAATCAGAATAGATAGGTTGTTGTGCCACCAACGTTAAACTTATAACTCCACGTTTCTGGGAGAGACAAATTAATGTTTACGTAATTAAGGATAGTATATACCTGCTGTTTGTTAACTAATGCAATTATTTTAATTGACAGGTGAGTTTACATCCACATTCCTTTTAAGCTTTTGACTGAGTAAAGCAAAATAATTTTTCCAAAATAATTTTTTCCTAGAGCCATTCTTGCCTTTATTTGAATTACATCAAAAAAAATTATATTTCTACTCTATTAAAGGAGTTCTCAATTTATGGCACGTAATTTCCCTTTAGTAGTACGCGGAGAAACGTTTTCAATGGGTTATTTTTTCGCTATTGTATATTCGTTTTGATTGCAATTGCAGTACTCGGAGTTCTTGATATTCTCTAAAGTGCTACATACAAAAAGAAAGTCGGAAAGCCATTGTCCTGTTATACAATTTAATCTGCATAAACCAAATATCAAGGAGCTGATAAAAATATTAACTATAAAATAATTATCGGCTTAATTAAAAAATATTTTACACTATTATAACCTATAAAGAACTGTCATAAATATCTACAATATACAAATATATCGATTATTACACGTTGACACCTCAATCGAGTTATATTGTATCTAACTTTTTATAAGTAGATATGTTTAAATTTATTTAAAAACAAATAATGAATGTAATATGAAACCTGTATTAAGCAATCATACAAGGGAAACTAAAAAAAGTAACCGTTTAGTGCAATTGCCATTTTGAACCCAGACTTAAAATTTTTGAACGCTTCAAAAGTTGAAATTTGAGGTAAAAAGAAAACAAAAAATAATTTAGATTTACATTTTGGGTAGTAATGGGTTCATTCTTATTTGCAGAGGGAGGGAAAGGCAGAAGCGTGAGAAAAAGATTCATTTATGTGCCTCCATAGATATTACATTTATTAACTCGCCTAGAAATGGTTTATAAGTCTCTATCCGGTCACTCCATATTTGTTTTATATACAACCATTTATGTCGTTTTCAAAAAGTCACTGTGAAAAGTAGGTGATTTTATGAACCGATATTTAGTAGCTTTGTAATAATTTGCGTAAACGCTGGGCGAGAATCGCAAGGGCACGGTCCTTTTATATAATAAAATTCTTACTTGGGAATTGGATATGACCACTTAGTGCAGTGTCATGCTTAAATCATGTGACTGTTAGAACAGGTTTAATTTTAAACATATAAAAATTTTCTTACGCTTTTTTTTTAATCAATTCAAATAATGTACGAGAAAATATAGTCAGTTCATGAATACAATAATAATAAAAAAAAATAGACAATATCTGTAGGTTTCAAATGATTTATTTAAAGACTGTTGTTAGACATATAAAGATATATTAAATGTGGTTTCTAATATTCTTATAATAAGAATACTTTATTTTGATTTTATTAAATTAATTAGGCAACTTTTTTATTCCATAAGGTCGTACTATTCCCCTTTTGTTCTTTTTATTGAGGACACTAACACAAACGAAAACAAAATACATATTTGCCTTTATTGTTATTTGGGGAAAGAGAACAGAATTTTCCAAGATACAGTTAATTGGCGAATTATAAAACAATTTTTAATAAAGTCATAAAACAATTTAAGTTTTGTGTAGGAGAAAAAAATGCATATATTTTTTTATATGAAAATAAAAGTCTTATGATTTTTTCATGTTCTATTGAAAAGAAACGACAAAATCTTATTGTAAGTACATTAAATCATTTCTTTAAAAACTGTAAGAAAACCAGAGATAAATATTAGGACAGAAGTAAATAATGAGAACAAGGATTTTTCTTCAAAATATTTTTAAAACTTTTCAAATGACGTCACCATCAACACTGTTACTTACCAAAAAACATATTTTTTTAAATAAATCAAAATGGTGTATTCCTATAGTATATATATATACCTTTAATTTGACTCTAAAAATACTACAGTGCTTAACAAGAAGAAACACTTTCCCTAAGGATAATTCATTATTTTTTGTAGTGATGACAAACTTAAACTATTTATCTCCTTAGGCCATAACAGATTTTTAAGGAGTAATTTAACTACCACATCAAATTTCAAAAATAAAAACTTGCTAACAAAACTACTTATTTTTTGGGGGCAATCTTTAGAACAAGAACGGCGATCCGCCATGATCATGATTTTGGTAACAAAGGAAGGCAATATAATCGACAAGAAAGTTTATGAGTTCACATTTGTATCTTAAACAAACGTAGGGAGGGATTTCAAGAGAATCATTTCTCCCAAGAGTGTTGTTCATTGAGCTGCATCATTCCATATGGATAGCTAAATCAGCTGAAATGTGCTATGTCGACTGAGTGTAGTAGCTTTTTTTTAATTTTTTAAAATTAAAAATAATTGTAATTTTGCTCCAATTTCGTCACCTGACTTTGATTTACAAATCAATGTTATCATTACTCAGCCCCTCTTTTTTCTTTTGGTTGATTCAATCCTATGAAACACTATTTTGCAAAAGGAATTCCCAGTCACACTTGACCTCGTTTTTCTGCGCATAGATACAGAAAAAACATAGAATCCTTGATAACTATATAATTGCATGAAATTATTGGAAATATATACATAAAAACAGACGCATTTGATCATATCAACATCTTTTTATATCAACGGATTTTTGATTTGAGAATTTGGTAATCCTTCTAATTTTGAAATATCTAACTATGTTATCTCCATATCATTTCTCAATCTTTCCATAAGAGAGAAAATAATAATCAAAATTAGTCTGCAGCTTGCCAGTTCCTTCAACTTTTGGACTATTTTTTTATTATACATGTAATAATCATTTTTGTATCACTAACTCTTTCCTCAAGTAAGGAGACATAAAAAAATGACAAAAAAAAAGCGATACACCAAGCGGGGAAACTAAGACCACGTGATCAATATGTGTTTAAGGAAGTGTTCGTAAAAACACCTGTTATTTATTCGCTAGGAGTGTTAGATATTACAACATAAATAGTTACGTATCCTCCATGAATTCGTTCTTTAAATATCATAAACAAGGTAAATTCTACAATGGGAAGAAATCGTTATATTCAGGATAAGGAAAAATATATTAAAAAATATAAGGTAACATTATCTTTGGTGTAATAAAACGACATATAACGTTAGAAAAAGATACTACTAATATTTTCTCAAGCTAACATGTATGTTTCACTACTTTAGGTTAGAGCTGTACAGTATAAGAGTTTTAAAAAAAACAAAAAACTCTTCAAGTTGAAACTACAAAAAATATGGCACTCATTATAGGTTATATTTTTTATAACTTTATGGATACATATTACTCGTTATCAAAATTTATACTCTATATTTTATCTCCTCAAAAAATAAGTAATAATTTGAATAGCTTTGAAAAATAGAACAACAACGATGTTCAGATTGCATACTATAATAATATTTTACTGCCGAAAAAATACTAAAAGTTATCGCACTATTAGAAAAAATACTTACAGGTATAAATAATAGCCAAATAGAGAGCTAAAAAAAGTACAGTGTTGATTTTAATCTTAAGGGGATAATGTTGTGTGATCAAACATGTCTAACGTAGGAAATGAATAGCCACTAATATGTACATAAATACATGAAAAATACGTTGTAATTCTATACAAAAAAAGAGTAATAATTGTTACTCTTTTAGAAAAGTTATAAGACTCATTATGAAGGAAACAAAAAGTTATTATTTACATGTAATCATTTTTAGAGAAAAAGGTTTTTTATACAATTGTAATTAAGAGCTCCTTTATAACTTAATAGAAATGTAATCATAACTACTCAACGTAAAACACACACTAAAAAAAAGAAGAAATAATTTGCTATTAAAAAAACATTAAACAAAAAAGTTGGTTATACAAAAATAATTCGTCAAGGGATAATCAGTTTTTTGAACATAAATATATATGTATGGGAAAGGATTAACTCCATTTTTTTTTTCATTTAGTAATACCTGACCGGGGTTTGTAATGATATAGCTAACTAATTAGCTAAATATGTTATTACTCTTACCATACTCATAATATCGTAATATTAACTGTCTGATATATCTTATGTCTATGCAAATTGTATATTGCGAATATCAAAAATATTTTACAAATTATGAGAATTACCTGTATCCCAGCCTCCCATTTATTTTAAACTCTCAAATCCTACTGTCGTTTTTAAATTGTTATCATGTTATATGAGGTTACTTTTGACTTTGATGTTCTGAATATGATTTTTAACGTGACCAACTTCTAATGGAAAGACATAATTTAATTAAGTATCTCTTCTTTTTTTTTTTCATTTCATAGACATTCATAGAGTGGCAAAACGAAGCTTGCAGTATCATCTTATAGCGATTTATGTCATTATTTTTAATTATAATTTGTGTAAAAATGTTGGAGAAATATTAAAAAAGTGAACGAGCATGCAATACCCTCTGTCGGTTGTCCGTGCTAAAAAGGCTCTAAATACCGCTGCTATTTCCATCCAGACTACCTACAACATCAAGAAGTCCATTACATCCACATATAGCCAAGAAAAACCAAATTTTATGCAGCCACAACAAAGCTTACTTATGGTCTGCCCCCATGTGACCCTTCTACAGCCCTGACCTAAAACCCCTGTACTTTGTAGTATGGTGTGCCTTAGAGAATAATGTCTGTAGCAGCTCTCATCTAAATTTGGATTCGCTTGGACAAGCCATCATAACAGTGTGTTTGCTATGGGTATGGACTTCATTGTCAAGAGCTGTCAATCTGTTCACCGGCTTGTCAAGGCAGTTATTGTTTGTGAAGGCAGACATAGCATATATAAAATATTGCTTAATATCTTTTTAAACATTTCCTCAATTGGTTTTGAGTTATCTTTTCTTGACTCCATAAAAATAAGGTTTTTCGTTACTTAATATATGGTACTGATTGTTTTGGGTTCTTACTCTCTGTATTTATAAATAAATTTGTATTGTTTTATAAATGAGGGATTTGTTTGAAAGTCATAAGTATACTAGTTAAATATTCTTGTTAAAAAAATATTAGTAAAATTAATATTATTAATACTAGTCAAATACCAGTATAATAAATTGTATTAATAAATCATCTTCAATATACCTTTGTATGCAGGATATGTTAATTTCGATGGCCACAAAAATAACTCTAAAACAGTTTATGAAATGTTTTAATTGATATGATTTGTATGAGTGGAAAAGAGATTGAATTATGAAGGATTTATAAACCCATTTGTGCATCTGTCCATGTGGATTCATTGATCTGATATAACGACTTTCTTGTATACAATATGTAAGTTTAGATATCCATAGCTTTAATATTGATTAATTAGACAAACAAATAATACACTTTGACTCAAGATTAAAATATGATTAATTTCTATTCTGCTGTGTGCCAACTTGATACTTACAGACTGGGAAAGAAAAAAGAAAATAGCCTAACATTCGTAAATTATAGATTTAGGAAGAATATTTATTAGTCTTTTTCTGATAAATAACCAATCTCACATTTATTTGATCTCGTTTTTTGAGGGCATCTGCATTAATGATGTGCTATTTCAGAAGGCCTCCTTCCTTTCTATGGTCTCATTGTGGTATAGCTTCTTCTTAACATAGTAGATGGTCTCTGCACGAAGAAGAATGGATGCTCTAAGCCTTGAATCTTGCTGCAATTACATTTCTCGTCCTATTTAATAAGCTTTCCGCGCAGTATATAAATATACCAAGTATATGTTACAAAAATAAAAAAAAATAAAAAATTGTCCTTGAAAAAAAAGCCCATTTGACTAATTCCCTAGGAGGACAGACCCCTCCCCCTCAAAATATAAAAAAAAATAGCCAACTCCACTGCCATATTTATTCCCTCTTTGTTATACTAACTTAATCTTTTTAAGCTCTTTTTAGAGAATAATCATTCTTGTTGTAGCCCTTGTTGTTACATGCTTTACTTGATCGGAAATGCACCATCACTTCAAATATGTTTTTGTTTCCAATATTATAAAGCACGTTACAATTTTGATCCGTTTATAAAATATTGAGGACCCATGCATTAGAAAGTTGTAATGCTATTGATTTAAAATAGAAGTTCAATCTATAAATATATAAGGATATTCTAAAGATAGCATATATATTATATATGCACATATCAATAAAATGAAATGAAGATAGATTATTATTAAAATATCCATTTGAGATGTTATAAATTCATATTTCTTCAATATATTGTCAGTTTATAAAGATTAATTTAAAATTAATTCAGATGTAAAGTTTCTTTGACATTATAAAACTTCCACAAGCATGAATCACAAATATTTTACATAAGATTTAATAATTTAATTATGTTTAAAGTATATTTCCACTTTATTTAAAAAGTTACAAATAAATTAATTTATGTATTTTTAACAAAAACAGCTGTCAGCAGTATCCTTAAAAATTTTTTATAATTCGTTTAGAGAAATTCATTGCAAGGCATAATGTAATTTTTATTTATCGACTACTGGTTGTCTAATAAATATTTTATATACTTAAAAACATCGTTAAATGAAAATAAACTGTTAATTATAACTCATATCAAACTAATTTGTGATTAAGGTTGAAGTAATGAAAGTGAATAAACGAGATGTATTTTCAAGAAACTGTTCTGTAATATTGCGTTTGCGAGATATAATTATAAGCTTTGTAACAATATTTTAACTTTTGTTTGAGTTCACGTTCTAATGTTTTATTTAGGATTGCTTTTGGTGCAAAAGACATACAGATGGATTTGTAGGCTTGTAAATTCTATGCATATTCATATTTTTTACAACTCTTGTATGCACAAACATCATTATCACACAAGGCAAACATAAAAATATATATTCTATTTTCTCAGCTGTCCATTTTTTTAAGTTGAATGGGACTTGTACTTATTTCCTTCCTCTTGTAGCTGCTTGTAGCTAATTTATTTAAACTGAATGACAGCTAAGCTGTTCTCCACCCATAAAATACTCAAATTATCAAGGTTACCATGTTAATTTTCGATTTCTCTTTTTTTATGTAACGGAAATGCTTCCCATTTATAGCCCTATAAATAAGTATAAATTAGCCATAATATCTCAGCGTGTCGAAAAACCATGAATAGGGTCACCAGAGCGTTTAAAGGCGAGGTAATTCAATATTTTTAGATTTTATCCTTTTAAGTAATCTGCTCTAGTTTATTTTGAACTTATAAATACATTTTTTTAATGTATATTTATGCAAATCGTTATTTTTTTACGAACAAATCTAATATTACTTTTTCGTAAAAAGTTAATCTAATCAAATATATATATATATATATTGTGGACTAACTACTCTGCAACTGAGCCAAAGGAACCGACTCTCAAAATTTAGGTGATGAAATTATTTTAAAGCAGTATGATTTTTGTTCTAATAACATAATTGAGAATAAATCAATATTTATTCTGAACAAGTCTTTATATAATGAAATACTTTTTTTGGGACTAAAATTGAGTTATTTAGGCTTCCCAGGCATTCTTTTTTCCTTAAAGTTTACTCCTTCCCTTACAAAAATACTATGTATAAAAATATTATGTTTGACCTTCTTATTGCATTCCCTCAAAATTTGATTTTCCCAGATAAAATACATGTAAATTTGAAATTCATATAACATTTTAGTAAAAAAAGATTTCTTTTATGTTACTTTAATTTGTTTCGTCTTACTTGAAACCTTAATCCGTAATAAGTGTAAAAACATTTCAAAAAATCTAAAAAAATAAGACTTGAATCGAAAAAACTAATTATAAAGTCTTGATCAACGAAAGATAAAAAGCCATTATAGGCATTTAAAGTTTTAAATATAATATTTAAAATATATTTTTTCTTTAATTTTCAGTAAATATTTAGTAGGAGTTATTTGTAAGGGGTTTCACTGACAAAACTAGATACCTTCTATAAGCTTTTTAAATAATTACAAGATTAACCAACAATAATAAAATTAATAAAATAAACAAAATTGTATAGAATTTGCCAAAGGTCTTCAAAGCATATTTTAGTACATTTATTAGAGAAGTTTCATTTTGGTATGTCCTCCTTCAAAAGCAAAAACAACATCGACACGGTCAGCATTTTTTTGACCATGGTGTACCACTCCAAGCTGCAAAGTCCATAGGATTGATATACGGCTGAAAGAAGACCACATGTAGGCCACACAGAATCCAGTCACATTGTTGCTGCAGTAATTTTGATTCTTCTTGGCTGTAAGGGGCTGTTAAGGACTTCTTAATGTTGTAAGCAGTCCAAATAGGAATACCCACGGTCTCTACTATTTTCTCGGGACTGATTTTGGGATCACACACGACTTGCCTTTATGTTGTTACTCCGACTTTTTCAAACGTAGAGACATTGAATAAAACAAAATCTTGTTTATTTTTGTGTTAGCTATCCTTTGTTTCCTTAACAAAACCTCTTCATTAAAAATATAGGGGTATAAAATCGTAATTAAACTATATTGCATGTCCCTTCTCTGTAAGTAGGTTGATGGTTTTCCTTTCCTTTCAATTTATATTGATTGAGCGTTTGAGGTATACATTCTGATAATTTAATAAAAATACTTTGAATCAATAGTTGTGAAATATATCAAATAAGAAACAAAATCTAAATAATATGTAAGACCCTGATGAAAAGAAAGTTACAAATCGTAGATGCGATGATACAACGATTTCAAAAAAAAAAAAGAATTAATATTTTTAAATATAAATTAAATTCAAAATGTAATTATTTATTTAAACAAAGCACATAGACTCAACACATAGCTAAACCTTGATTAAAGAAGAGGACTGCGTATTGTGATTGTAACGATAGCATATACATGTACACATATATAAAACATAACCCTTACTGTGAATAGTAAGTAGGGGAGAAAGGCCTCCTGGTTGATTAATCAAAATAAAAACCTAAGGGAGTCTTGGTAGGGTATTTTTGTTTTTGCGAGTCTTTCAAAGATAGATACTTGTTGTTTCTAGTACCTACATATTTTTCCAAATGCCGAAAGGACCAATTTGCCATTTACTCAATTATTTCAATAATTTCGTGTATGTATCTACAAACTTAGAATTGTAAATAAAATGATCTTCTGACCTTGATACTTGAAGAATGTTTTGGAAGAGAGGACATTAGCTGTCATGACGGTATATTAGCTATGTTTCAAACTGTTTTAGAGGGAAGATAGTATATAAACACAAACTCCACTCCGTATTTAACAAGGACATACTCACAACTGAGTTAATCCGATGTCGATCCTCATTTCTACTCTGTGTCCAACACCGATTTAGATCTGACTATAACTCATTATCATTGTTACTTTGGGTCGTTTATGAGCATACATAAACATGGTCACTTCGTATTAAGAGATTGTCTTCGAGAATTATAAAATAATGATAACAGCTTCAGAAAATTTAAAACACAGCTCCGATTTCCAACTACATAGTATTATAGATACTTTTTACAACGGTAACAATGAATAATCGAAAATAACTTATAAAATATTTGATAAAAGCCAAAAATAATTCAATTTGTATTAAATATGACTTGTTTTATAAGTAAAAATATAAGAAGGGGAAAAATGGCACGTTAATCGAGATCATTTTTGGGGAGAGGAGCATCTTTACTGTCATTTTGTTTAATTTGATTACCTTGCAAAAAGTAATGAAAGCAAGAAAATAAACATAAATCCTAATTTGTATCTATAAAAGACATTGGCAGGTATTACTCCAATGCCAAATGTACTCCCGGTTACTTTATCCTTAAATACGCTCGCATAAAAATTAAAAAAAAATGATAACATCTTAAAAAAAAAAAATATGATTAATAACCAGAAAAAAAAACTTGCAAGCAATAAGTTAATGTTTAATGTTTTTTATTATTTTACTTTATGTAATATATATTTGGAATTCTCTGAGTTGTTTTTCGTTTGTCATGCTCACTTTATACACAATGTTTACCCTTCCAAAATTTAAGAATAGTGATAAATGCATTAGAAAAAAATTAAAAAATAAAAATACTGCTCAGATTGTGAATTAAAAAAAAATATCGCACACAATTATCATAATATTTTTTATGACTCTTACTTTCCACGCATAGAAACGTGCCCCTACTTCATCTCCATAAATTATAATCAAGGTGCAACCTTTTATGGGCTTAATCATCATTAAATCAGGTTTACATTTGCTATAATATCTATATATATATTTATGTACATGAAACTTAGTAACATATGCCTGTATATATTTTGCCAAAAAATAAATAAACTTGCTAGTACTACACTACATATGTACAATAAAATAAAATAAAAATTGGGGGAAAAAAAGCATGGAAAATTAGTTCATAATATAATATGTTTTATAAATATACTATACATATAAATATATGCTATAAAATGAGCCACTAATCAAGGAGTTTACTGAAGCAGAATTGAAATACCTTTTGTTAATGTCTGTGCATTGATTTTATCATTGTGTTTTTTGGTAGCTTTTGAAGAGGGAAGTCAAACAAAAAATTATACGAATGAATAAAAATGGAGTTGTTTTCCATAAAAATAAAATCACTAAAATATCCTCAAGTATTAATCAAGAATTTCAATACTTGCATTATTTTTTGCACATTTTTATCATACAACTTCAATATGCTATAATTATAGTTCCCAACATATAAATACATTTAATATAATTCCTAGGTATTTTTAAAACCGTTATAGTCTTTATATTGAAATCTTTTAGATGGGCTTCGATAAACAAAATGTTTCCTATATGAATTAGTAGTAAAGTTTTATAATTTGATTTTTTTGATAAGTAAATTGGCTTCCCATATTTTGGCTACTCACAAAGTTTTTTATTTTTCAATCTAGTTTACAATTTACTTTTTGAATTAAATCTAAATTAGTCATCTACAAATATGGACCCTACGCAAAATATTAATCCTAAGCTCAAGGAGTTCATTTTATACACTCATGATTCCAAATATATCTACTTAGTCTAGTAAAGTGGCTCAAGCCATCTAGGTTCGATTCCCATAATTTTAGAGAATTGGATCACAAATGTGGTTTGTACATGTATAGGCTATCTTTTAACTCAAGTGCATACATCTTAAGAGTCTAAAATCAAATATAGAATCGGTGCTCTGAACGAGAAAGTAACGACATAGGAGAATGATTTCACTATCTACCCTTAATAGATCAAGTCATATAACACATTTAAAACTTAAAAACTACAACAACTTCTCGTCACGACAGAGCTGAGGAAGATGGTGGGGAACAGGAAATCAATATAACTTCTCCGCCAAATGCGACTACCTATCAGGAAAGACTCAATTGACAAATATATTTAATTTACACTTTTCACTCAAGATGACGTAACAGCTGTAACAACTGTTGATTCTTCTTGAACCACAACTATAGAGATAGTCAAAGTGATTTTCTATAAAATAATGGATATTTAAGCGCCTAGAATCTAGTCTGCCTGTGCTACAGGATTAATAATTCAGATCGAAGCAATAATCTTGAATGTACTCTATATAACGTATGGCGCAAGGTCTTCTGGTTCAGCTAAAGCTCAGGTTTGTAAGAGCTTGTGAGGATGCACATAATATTTTTTACTGCGTTTGACAAGAGAGGAGCGACAGTGAGTTTGGAATGGTAGAGGAATGATAATATTTACCAGCAGTTGTTTTTTAGAACTGGCTCAAGATTTTTTCCGGATGTACAGGGTTTTTTTCTTTCCCTTATCTTTTATTTTTATTATCTTATTCTTTGTTGAGCTGTGTTGGATTAGTCCTAGGACTGATTTCTTAATCAATCTTCCCTCAATCCCCTTTTAGTCTTTTTTTCTTTTCTTTTTTTCATTGCTCCGATGTTTTTTTACTATTCAACGGCCCTAAGTACCGGTACGTTGGTTTTTCAGTACTACCTTTTTTTTTTTTTGACTTTCTTCACTCCCTTAGCTAGGATTGGATAATATAAAAACGAATTAATTAATTACAGATAGAAGGAAAGAATAATACGTTATTAATTATGATGATATTACAGTGACTAAAATGATGTAGTCAGTAGTAAATACGTCATTTCAGCTGTTATAGTTTCCATAAAAGATCGATGAGGACCGGTCTTAGGAACAACAAATTTTATTAGGACAGGACTGAGGGGACTGTGGTCTTTTCATTTTTTTAAAGAGGGATTCAACATTATTTATGAGTGATGGTGAATATTAGTTAAGTTAATAATACATAATGATTTTATGAAATTTTTGGAAGGGTAATAGTGAAATATGTACACATCAAATAAATAATATTAATACAAAATAGTAATATTTTACTTGAATGAAGCAATTGAATCGTTGAGTATTCAAGAAAGCCGTTCATTAGATTGAGATATAGCTCTTAATTGATCTTAAATTATGAAAGTCTTTTTTTTTTAATACAATCCGGAAATTTCGTTACCTTTAAGAGCAAATTCAAGCTCCTTCGAATGATGACGGTGACTAATTAATTGATTTAGGGAAATTCAAGATAATTAATTGAAGAATAGTAACGTAGTTCATTCAAAGGTAGGGACTGGGACTCAAGCCATATTGTGAAGATATGTAACTCTAATTGATCACAAAATCAAAGACTTTATATTTGACTACAACTCAAAAGCTAAGACTCACCACCCAACTAAGACGCAAAAGTCATTGCATCATATTTTTCACTATATTTATGCTACACTCTAAAGTATTTTTTTATTTGTACTTGAACACTAGTCCTTGAATATATTCAAGGACTTGGGCTTGTGGGCAAAGACTAAAGACTAGAGTTGGACATGTAAGATACTGACTTTTCCCCACCTTTGAATTACAAACACATTTTTTGAAAAATTTGTTATTTCTTTGTAGTAAAATAATATTTTATTAGACATACAAAAAAAAAAAAAAATATATATTTTTCTTTCCATCTTTCCCAAATTATTATCCAGAAATTCAACATTGAAGAGAGAAGTATGAGAATGATTAATTAAGAGGGTTTTCAAAGAAAAATTTATTTCTCGATCTTCTCTTGATTACAATTATTATTCTTTTATTTTTTTAAATCCCTTTTTCTTGTTTTTTTTTTCCTCCCCCCCCACTTCTTCAACTTATATTCAACCAACAGAGCTAGACTTCTAAGTATAATGTATATATACATATAACTTTTATTTGACTACAGAAATAAATTTATACATATATAGAAAGTGTCAAAAGAAATATTAAAAAGTTTTCCCTATTTTATTTTATTTTTTTAAATTCTCATCACGGTTAGTTTCGAAGACGGGAATGTTTTTTTCTTATTTTGAGGTTTTTTTGCACATATTCTTTATTATTATTATTATTTTTAAGAAAGAATATAATACATAATGTTATTATTCAGTCTTTAAAGCCTTTCTGCAAAAAAATAATATACTAAAAAAAATGGTCCTGTAGAATGAGTGCAGTAATTCTCCATCTTTCAATGAAGAGGCTTGCTATTATTGTTTTTAATGAATGCAAAGCTTTTTTTTTTTTTTTTTTTTCCGTAGTTTCATCTTTTTAAACTTTGAGCATTTCTTTTTTTAATTAACATTTCAATCTCTTTGAAATCTGTTATTTCCAATTTTACTTTCTAACTCTGATTATTTCACTTATAGTCATAGAAATAGTTATACTTTTGGTTAGGTTGTATCCATATTAGGCACTTAAAATCAGCTCCGTCCCACGTTTCGTTTGGCCTTACCCTGTTATTGGTAGTGTTGCCTACGTCCGTATTTTTTTGGTCCATCTAGCTATAGAACCTATTTTATCAGTTCCTAGGATTGGCTTTTAAGATGTTCAGTCCTTTGGCTTATCAGTACTTGAACAGGTTTGAAAAAAAGAAGTAATAAAGTTGGGTGACGTCAGCGAGGACCGAATTTTATCAGTTTTGGGACTGATATGCAGGATGTAACTTGACCAAGGCGAGACTATAGTCTTAAGTCTTAAATAAAGACCAACAGAAAACTAGTTATTGGTCCATGAAAAACATTCCAAGCTAATGGGGCCTTCTAAAAGGAATAATGTTCACTAATATTGTACTGAAGTACTCACCGTTTAAATAAGTTTAGTAAAAATTGAACATCTTTCATACATGGAAATGGTTCACTTTTATTCTTAACTTAGACCTCATCAAGATATTCAATGTTCTACAAAAAAATAAATGAATATTGATGTGATGTTAACATCACATGCTGATATCCATGATGGTGCTATTTGGTAAGGTATATTTTTTGGGAGATGGAACGTAAAAAAAAAAGATACCCCAGAAAAGTATTCATCTGAATATTTGAATGGATCAGAAAGAGGAATGGTTAACATGTTGGGATGTAGCAATTTCCATAAATCTATTGATTTTATTTTTACCATTTCGTTCTGTATTTATATACATATGTAATCAATACAAAATATTTATAAATCTGAGAGCTGCCTTTAGGCACAACATGATTCGGGAAAATGTTTTATTTTTTGGCATTATTTATCTATCAGAATTGGGATTTTCATTTTATTTTTTTTCTCTCTCTTTTTTTTCCTGTAGAGTTATGTATTTATTCATCATAATCTCAATATTTTACAATAGATATACATAATAATTATGATTTATAAATATTATAGAGTATAGATTAGAGGGGACAATAAAATCATTTGTTTTTCGAAAAATAAATGGCTTAGGTTAAAAAATAGATCCTAATTGTACAAAAACATTTAAAGGAAAGTTGAACAGCCTTGAAAAATATTTGGAGGTAGCTCCACACCCCTAAAGTTTTGAAAATTTACAATTAAAAAATTGGAGTAATTTCTGGAATACAAAGGAGAATTGGAGGCCTGAGATGCATTGACTCAAGTTTTGATACATACTCTTACTATGAAAACAAGAACATCACGTAGTCCTCGTTCTTCCCATGTAGTCAATTTGAATTGTAATCAAAATATCCAAATCTTGAGACTATATATCCCTGTTGAAAGCCAACAGACTCGGTGCATTGCACCAGACGACATGAACTTACTCCGCAATCTGGGGCATCGCCAAAAAATACAATTAATAGTCATTTATTTTCGTCTCTTTAATATATTTCTTAAAATTATATATTGCAACTTCAATAGTACAATCCCGTATGCCTTCCAAAAGACTGACCACTGCTTCATCTGTAGTTCTAAGTTTATGTTTAGTTTTGTTGATCGATGAACAATTTGGTTTGAATCTTTTGAATAAAGGAACATCTGGTCACAATGTGGCTCCCATACACCCTTGGAAAACCGTTTCAATAACGAATTCCATTATATGGTGTCTTCAAGCAAATGGTAGAAGTTTTTGCCAAGTATTATTTCAAGTATAACACAAGTTCCATTATTGTTGACGGTATTTCAAGTGATAGTGTCAAAACAAATTGCTTTGTTTTAATAAATATGTATGTACTCTCTGTTTAATTTAAAACTCACTCATAATTTATTTGATGCATTATCAAGAAAAAAGAACAGAAATCTATTCAAATTATATATAGTTTTTGTAGGTATCATAATCAAATAAGAGAACTTAGATTTTTATTTCTTGTTTTATATGTTAAGATTTCATTAAATGGTCAATTTCCGTGAAAAAGTTATAAAAAGATCAAAAGGTAAAGGTAATTAAAAGTTTATATTTTTTGTTGAGGTCAATATGATTTAAGGGTAATTACAAATTTTCATATTTATAAGCCCAATAGTTGGGTTACAATATGCTAAATAAATATAAAAGGGTCATGAGGTAAATTTAAATCAACTTCAATTGACGCTGTTTTGAACCTTTAAACATTATTTTTGTTGAAAAATTATATATTATATTTTATTGTAAATTTAGTAAACTCAATTTATTGTTTTTATAAAAGAGCGTTAATTTGAAGTATATGGACAGTATTTCATAAATTACTCCGTTTTTTCTTTAAAATGTAATCTTTCAAAACTGTACAGTCGTTGTTGAGCTACTGTATAAATATTTTTCAAAAAATTTCAAACTTTTCTTAAATGTTTTTATCCAATTAGGAACCATTTTTCAACCTTAGCTATTTACTTTTCCAAAAAAAAGGATTTTATTGTGACCCTATTATAGATTTGTAGGGGAAACTGAAAATGATTGCAATTTCTTAGCCCATAGGTTCTATTATTTGAAGCTTGTTTGACTAAAACACGTTCAAATTTGACATAACATGACAAAAAGGAGTTTTTTATCTCGTTTTTATAGAATTTCTTGAGTTATACGTACGAAAATACTTAAATATTTACTGGGAAATCCTGCAATATTCCCTTCTTATCCTCTGTATGTTGGTCGTGATAAATATAAAATTGCTAATAATGTTACGTTGGATTTATTTTTGCAATCATATTGTATTTGAAGCATGGCTTTATTATAATATTATCTTGTGTATTTCTATAATTTTGTGTGTCGTACATAAATGTCTCTTTTATTTAGTTGTATAGAGATAGGTATACATTAATATGTATCTAACATTAAACGCAGTTAAAGAATAAATGTATAAAAACTGTCAAAACTATTAACTACTCTTTTTATCTAAATTAATGAAGATTTTATTTTTAAATAACTCCAGGTTGCTTCTTTTTTGTACCTTCATATTCTACTTTGTCTTCACTTTATTAAAACATTGTATTTAATAGTACATATATCATACATTTATGATTGATTCTGTTGATGAGTCAACTAGATATGTTTAAAATGAATTCAAAAGTCCTTTTCTACTTTTGGGGTGTGTTAACGATTTGTGGAGTTTAAAAAATTTGTGTAATTAACAGTTTATTTATTATAATTCTTCAATAAGGCAACTGTTTTTCTTTTTCCACGAATCATAGACTCTGTAAAGGGTTTTAAATCTGGCTTAGTTCTGTATCATTTAATTAAATATCACGTCATCACTCTTAAAATACATGGGATTGATGTAATCAGTGTTTGATTTCAGGATATTAAGGGCTGACTTAGATCATTTTCACAGATGTAGTATGCTACACCATAGCCTGAAGTGATATCATTTCAGTTTCTACAGTTTGTATAGTTATTCAATAAAATTGACAAACTTACAATAACAATATATATTTAAAAACTTCATCAAATGGCTTTTAAAGTATTAAAATTCTTATTTTCTATATTGTATATAACATGGTACTCAAGAAAAACGAATTAAACCAAATTAATAAGTAACAAATTGCTTGATTTATCTATTAATTTTAGAAATTGAAAGTTATGAATCGAATACCAAAATACACCCATTTGACCTCTCGCCTCATTTACACCACTGTAAAATAGGATGATCTAGTTGCCCCAACATTATCAGAATTAGCAAAAACTAATTTTGGCACTTCAACTAGGTAAGTAGAACACAAATACAACATTTTATCAAATTGGGTTAATGTTTACCTCCACCACAATTGCAATTTCTGAACATCATAATCAAAACTTTTTTATTATGGGTTTTATAAAATGACATCTTGATAAGTAACATATTTCTTTAATTAATTAAAGATTATCTTCTATCAAAATAATTTTTTCTCACTTCACTTTCCTTGATTGTATCAAGAAAAAAGTGATGTCACCTAAACCGATTATTAAATTAAACCATTATTAAACTTTAGCTAAGAAAAGAAGAAGAAGAAAAAAATAATTTTTCCTCGTTAGTTTTTTACTTTTTTACAAATTATCATCTCTATAAAATAATATAAATTTATAATTATAATTAAGTTAGTAACTACTTTACACATATAAATATATAGATCATTCGTCAATTTTCAAATACATAATTACTTTTTTTTTTGCTTGCTGTTTCTTTGCAGCAGAGTCTTTGTCTTGGAGTCAGTAATCTGCAACACCCTAAATGTGGTTATTTTTCTTGTTAGAAAATAAATACCATATCTACATTCTAAATTTAAATTGATATTATATTCAAAAGATAATCAATAAGAAAAAAAGGAAGATAGGTTTTTTTTTTCTCTGTTTTGAAGTTTAATAATGCCTATTATATTTAATAAATGGTCTAGGCCAATCATTAATTACTCTCTACAATCAAGAAAGTGAGAGTCACAAAAGAATTATAAAACATCATATTCTTTTTTTCTTTATATAAATATTTTATTGTAAATTATGTTTTTGAAAATAATATACAATTTTTCTTTGCTTTATAAGTGTTTAGAAGTTGCATTTGTACTAGAGGAAAATGTTACCCAAATTTCTGTAAAATTTGTAATTGTTCTCTAATCCCCCTAGTTTCAGTATCAAAATTAGGTTTTGCTGATTTTGACGAGGATATCTAATTTCAGGGGCAACTGCAGCACTCTACTGTATAATAGTTTTAAATCTTATGCACTTTCCGTATATTAAAAAAGGAAAAAAAAAAAAAGCATGGTAACCTTGATAATTAAAAGTATTTTTGGGAGGAGATCAGGTAAGCTGTCAGGACGTTTTAATAGATTAGCTCCAAGTATTTTTACTCAATTTTACTCTACGTCCAATAATGGCTTATACTTATGTATAAATTTAAGGATACATAGTAATGAAGAATTATACATATCAGAACAACTCATTTCATTCGGACAACTAAAGGTCCTTGACTTCCCACAACTTCTTGGTGAGAGGTCGTGCGATTAAGGAACTACGTGACACACATCAGGACTACCTGAAAGGGGATCCTACACGCCGGATATTATTACACTTTCGACATTGAGCATTCGCAGAGTAAGGAGAGCCTCTTCTGGAAGAGTTCTGGAGAATAACCCAAGATATTTAATAAAATTACATCTGGAGCAGTTAGGTATATCCCTGACCACTCTATTCTAAATAATGCAGGATACATTCTTCAAAAGTGGTATTGCTATAAGTTAGCTACTAGGTCATTATTTACAATTAATAAGACCTCGAACCCACTTGATAAGTATTGTAAATTTGGTAAAATCGAAATAGAGTCCTCTTGCTATCTTTTTTATAGTTGCCCTAGGGCGGTCCCCTTCTGTAAGATACTAGAAAGTTTAGTGTTATTTGCTTTTGGAGTGATGGAGATATGATTTCGGAGAGCAACTGGCTCATAATCATGGACCCGCCGTTGTAAGAAAATATGAAGATGTAGTGCATCATTACAGACTTCCTACCATTAATTTATGAACATAAACAGATAACTAGCTCTCACGATACTCCTAATACACACACTGGAAAATTATATTAACATGATGACCCCTTTTTGATGCACGCGCTAGCCTTCTCATGCACTATCTGTATTTTTTTTTTTTTTTTTTTTTTTTAGCAGTTCTTTATACTATTATTATTATCTAACATAGGGTCTTTGAAGTTTTTATTAATGTATAAAAATAATTATTCTGTTTCCACTTTTAATATATCAGAATTGTTCTATTCATAATTTATAATTGTTAATATATTATAGGTGTTTTATATCAATTGAAAGAGGTATTTAAATCAATTGTAGTTATAATATATATATATATATCTCTTGAATTCATCACAATATTATTTTGTGCGCAAAAAAAAAAAGAAAAAAGTGAAACTCCGTAACAAAGCAATGTTATTATTCTCTATAATTAATGAAATATTAAACATATGCAATTTATACTTATATGTTATCTCTTCAAGAACAGCTTTGGAAATAAAAAAATTTCCAAAAATTATTAACTACAAAATTTAACACACGTTTTAGTTCATATTTTATCCATTTATACTTATATATCTACAGTAAAACCTCAGTGGTACTCTCCGTCTTCCATAAACACATGCACAACTGTGTACTTAATATATTTATATATATATGTTATTTCAGGATAATGACAACAGCTTTGGAAAACCAGAAAAAAAAATTGTTGATATTGTAAACAACAAATAATTTCGCAGGCGATTAAATACTTCGAATTTACAGCTCTACGTTTTATGTGCATTGGCATAAATAAAGGCATATGAGATTATTTATTTTTGTCATTCTCTCTTTCGCCCTCTTTCCAATTAAACATACGTTGATAAGTACATATTTTTCATAAAATGTGTTCCATCATGGTGTGAAGCGTCAATAGTTAACACATATCATTAATAATTGCCCTTAGTTGCGCTGATGGCTTCCAGGTAGAGGCAGAAGGCCTAGCCCCGCTGCCAATTTAGTCTTCTGTCATGGCGTCCCAGTGATGGCTGACAGTGGTATTGAGGGCCTCGGTATTTAATAATTAGTGTTTTATTTTGTGTTTGATTAAGCATAAAACTAATATGGCGGATCATATATTGAATGTAATAATACGTATAATAAAGTTTATATTACCCTTGATAAAGCTTTAGGTACAAGAACAATAACAGGAAAAAACAAAAAAATAAGTATAACAAATGAAAACTTTACGTATTATACATATTTTTTTATTTTCGAAACAAAGTTTTTTAATCTGAAATTATTTTTTCTTTTTGTAAATTATTTCATCATCAAGGAGGGAAAAAGGAACAACATCTTTTAAAAACCTAAAAGGGGTTCTGTCGTGTTTTTTTCTTCTTTTTAATTGAATCTTTCCATTAACCTATATTTTTTCTATTACTAGATAGTTACATAGACTCAACTTTGGTCTAGTGATTCTGTTTTTTGAAAGAGGGGTCGAAATGTAATGTTTTACTTTTCACATTAAATGCACGACTTGGTTACTTGTTAAATAATACTGACTTTGCGTGAATATTTATATAGCATACCTACTTATCAGGTGTAAGATATGAAAAATCTTGGACTTATAAGGCCCCAACAAATTTTGAGTTTTACTCTCCAACTTTCGTGAACACGCCCACCCATGGATAAATCAAGGTACCAGGTTATACCATAACGCTTTTCCGACTGATATTTCACTTCCACCACGCTTTTTTATAGTGACGTCAAAGAGAATAACTATTATCAAGAGTAGCTATACATCCCCTTCAATAACTGTTAGTGCTAGAGTACCGTCATAATCTGTCAACCCATCAGTTGGTACGGTACATCAAACTAAAAACTCTGACAAGTACGATTACATGATGAAACAAACTTGTATTTCTATTGACCTTGGATTATACTATATATTTAGACACTCTCTCATTCAGAATTAATTAATACTAATAAAAGCTTTACAAGATAGAAAATCATTGTTCTTGTTGTCAACAACTAAAAAACTTCCAGGATAAAAAAAGCTTAAGATTTACGACACAAATAATAACAACTTTAGAAAATATTAAATATTTCTTTGAAAAAAATCAACCAGTAAAGTTATATTTTTACAACTCTAGGACAAACTATATTCAATGGCATCATAAAATTCAACCAATAGGGTCATACTTTATTTTTCTTATCGATTGGATGTATAAGTATCTAATTTTTACCTAACTATATTAAACCTTAATTAAGAATAATAATGAGCTTTTTGTGTCCAATTGACTGTTACAAGAGGTAAATCAATGAAAGATTATCACTGATATACTCTAAATGAGAATTATGTATTGTCGAGGGCGCTTTAAAGTTTGTGACATTTTAAAGACTGATAATAATAGATGCTAGACCGATATGAAGTTGGGTATTAGGAACCAATACTACATTATCGAGTACATACTCATTTGTAAGTTTGAATAATTTAGTATGTATGTACAGTTTAATGTAGGATGTATAAAATGTCCAAATCCCAGTTAGGATACATTTTTTGAAAAAGAGAAGTTCAATCACCTGCAAGATATTAGTACTCTTATTTGTTATTTGAAATATTTTGAAAATTCAAACGTATCATCAAGCAAGGAGCACTATCCTCGTAATTTATTGTTATTTCGGTCAGCAAATATTTTGTTACTTAAGCTTACCATATTTTTCATGATATTCTTTGAGGCATGGTTTTTACGTTCAAAGTACAATATTCTGATTTACATAGTTTAGTTAATAAATTACTTATTGCCATTCAAAGAATACGGTATTTTCCTTCAATTATCTTATTTTTGTCATCCCTAGCCCATCCAAAACAAAAATAGTTATAAAAATCTAACCATTTCATAGCTGTTTTCAGTACCTAGTACTGTTGTTACGGTATCAAAAATATATCGTGGTATTTCTATGTCTTTGATACTTTTTCGTCTAAAGATTTATAACTTACTAACAAAACAAATGTGCTCATTTTAGTTTTGAGTAAAAGACGTTAAAGTAATATTTTAGTCATTTTGTAGATGGCTGTTAGTTCTTTCTAACATTCGCAATTCTCTCAATCCCCCTACAATTAAGGGTTTCATAAAAGCACACACTAGCACGGAGAGTATGTTCTGTACTCTGTCACTGTAGCACGTTAGTTGTCATTGTGCATCCTCACAAAAACATACCCTATCTTCTTTTAATTAGAAACATCAACATTGTGCACTTTTGTTTATTTTTGCAATTTAAATTGTCAAATAGAAAATGCTTTTATGGGTAAAGGGGTCAGGTGCACAATTCCATTTGTACAAAAATTCAGAAAAAATGTCAATCAGGATTGTAGAGACCCACGGAAGATGATTTTTAGGAAGCTGAGTGACCCAAAATCGTCTAAAGTCCTGCACTGCTGAGAAAAGTAGACAAAAATTAATTGGAAGAATCCCAATCAATCGATGAATGCATCCGTCGACAGCATGGACGTAGCGTCATTTTCAACTGTCTATCGAGTCTATACTGGAGAATTATAGTGTAATAGGGTTATAGTCTGTGTTTAAGCTAAAACAGAAGCTTCTTGTGAAAGATCTTTTCTGGTTCTTCTCAGATTGTACTAATTTATTGTCAAACACAGATTATAACTCGAGGAACAATAAATGATTGGCAAAATGTTGTTCCAACATCCAAAGTATGATAAAGGCCAAGTACCTAGAGGAAGTTATGGTTATTGACATTGTTAGTAGCGAGTATCACGTTATTTTGCCTTTCATCTTCAATTTGGGTCTGAAGGTCAACGCCAAGGTATGCATAAGTGTTGTAAGCGCCAAAGTCTTACCCTGGATCTGCAGTTTCATCAAAGACCGACCTTTGATCTGGCAGTAATACGTGTAACTCTGTCTCACCAGCAAATCAACACTTCATTCTTAAAATGCGATGTACTTTTTGCAGAGTTCTGGCCTCCTAACTCACTGTAATTGAACCCTCAATACTATTTTTTACGGATTAATGTAGAACGGGTATCCAATGACGTTCCCAACAGCACCAGAAGATCCTTAAGAGATTATATATGGAGATCATTCCAGACATTAGCTAGTGGACGGTCAAAAAGGGGGTAGGAAGTTTCCCGGAACATTGTAAAGGTGTGGTCCAAGCTCAAACCAATTTTATAGGTTGAATGTCAAATTTATGCAGTGTTTTACTTTAATTTTCTACGCTTGCGAATGTTTAGATGAACCACCCTTTAAGCCATGGGCGGGCCATTTTTTACAACTAAATAACACAGAAATATAAATTCAAACGCCAATTTATTAAAGTACCGTTTCCAATGCGTCAATACTTGGTATAACTACCCCATGCTACATATATTCATCTAGGTTTATACTGAATATTGTTTTTCAAACTTTATTAAGAACTAGTTCGTTAAGACAGTGAAAACAAAATAATGTTTATTTCCAGTCAACTATTTACGAAATCGACATTTTCTATTCAATACGGCCTCCCTCATCCTCAATGACAGCCTCCATCCTATTCATGAAGGCTGCACATACCTTACAGATGTGGCGTTATGACAAGTCCACCCATACTGACTTGATAGCGGATTCCAAAGATCTCACAGATCCTTGCGGGTTGTTCCGAACAGCTCCCTCATCTTATTCTTTTGATAGAATATTCCAAAGGATTAAAATCGGAAGATCTGGGAGACCCCGTATTCTTGGACAGATTCAAAAGAAACTTGGCTCTAAAAGCTCTCTTGTCTTCAGTGACCTTCATAATCAAATCTTTCTTCCTCATTCCTATTTGATTTTACTGACAAGTTATCTTTAATGATTTCTGGAAGTATAACCTTGGTAAAATTTATCTTTTTGGCCATACCACGAATCGTCCTAATTAGATTTCTAGCGAGGTTGTTTTTAAGGCGCATAATCATAGGCTATGTTCCTATTGTTTGTTTCCAACCTTGCCTAGACTTTTAAATTGCTACTTTGTTTTTTTGTGTGCAACCATTTCCTTCAACATGATGCTTTTCATAAAATAAATATAAATAAATAAAAATTGCAAATGATTGTTATAATGCAACAAACTATTAATTTTGCTAAAATTACTATAAAAATATGACCTGTGAACATTTCTTTGAGTGTAAACTTAAATAGGACACATTGGTTATGGTATCAGTTTACCAAACGAAACAGATACTCAAAAGTTCCCAAAAGTGGCTTTTCAACCTCTAAGAAAATGAAGGCACTTTAGCTGATTGTGCATTGTTTCTTATTTATGACTACATGCTAACAATATATATCTACATATTAAAAATATTTTATATTTTTTCATTTCAATAGCAGAGAGTGAAAGGCAGGGAGAGTCCTTTCACATTGAAATCTCAAATAAATATTTTTTCTTTGTCAAAATATAGAATCACGTTGTTGCGACAAAAATACTTATAATATTTCGTAAAGGTATTTTTACAAAATAAAATATTAAAAAAACACACAAACGCACGACAAAACGTTGCATGACATGTCACAACAAAAATAACAATAAAAAGAATAAACAAGATGGAAGGGGAAAAATAAAGTAGTTGTTGTTGTTAGACAATCCAAACTTTATCACAAAAAAACTTAGATAGTAAAAACACAAGAAAAAAATAACTTGGAAGAACAACTTGGATTAATTAATGAGTGGACACACACAAAGGAAAAGTTGGATGTTATGTAGTTAAAAAATCTTCCAAAGTAAGATTTTATCCCCCTTGTCTCTCAAATTATGTAGATCATATAAAAAACTGAGGGCATACAGGGCTTTCTTTTCTTTTATCAACGTATACAGAGTTATCAGTTATTTTTAATGATGTATACATAGTGGACTGTCCCGTTTTTAACTCAATATTTTTTTCAAGCAAAAAAAACTTTTTCGCCTGAGGCTTTTTAATTGTTTGAGGCTTCATAGGCCATTATCGCCGTGTTACAGTCTCTTTTAATTTGAAAAACAGTTGTTTATTTAGTCCATCAAACATAACGTAGGAACATGTAAATCTTAATTAAAGAAATACTTATTTTAATGGATTGATCTTCTTTTTTTTCAAATCTATGTCAATTTGTTTGGGATACAAATTCTAAAAAAACATTTTTTTAAAAATAACCACACTTGAGACACAATAGCAAATAAATCTGGTAGCTCTGATTCTTGAGAGACAGCATATAAGCTGTCGATATTTGAATTTTTGGCGAGGGGAGGGTTATTAATCTGCTACAAGCGATTAATCATGATGAATTCGAAGACCCATGGATCTTTAATTATTAAAGATTAATTGGGAAGGCTGCATCTTTCATACAATCCCTTTCGTTTCCCCCATCGAAGACATCATGATTGTAGATGCAAGTCGATCAAGGAGTCTCCGTTGTGTAAAAGCTTCGTTTTACTTTGTATTTTTTCCCAAATCAATTTTTAAAAAGTATTTTCAATCTATGGCAATTGGTTATCTTTCTGAGTACTGTAATACCAGTTTATGCTTAATTATGTTATTATTATTCAATTTTCTTAATTTTTCCTTTTAAGTAGAGATTCATCATCTTTAAAAAAAAATTATAATTCTCGTTTAAAATACTATAAGGGGTTACAAAAATGAGACAAAATAAATTATTATATATGATAAAACAGACCAACCCTACAAATCATTAAGTGCATCGTATTACCCTTAAAATATTTAGGGCAAAGTTCACAATATTTGTATTGATAGCCCATATAAATATAATTAGTGCAATTTTTTACTTATTATATTATATATTGTAATACACCAAAAAAAGCTCTTGAGAAGCCTCATAAATGGATAAAGTTTAGGGTTTGTATCCTTCTTAGCAAAAACAGAATCAGTGGAAGGGGAAAAATGCTTCATATCCATTTGAATCTATATTTTATCACCACTAATTTTCAGTATACTCCTGACACATTAAATCTGATTAAATTTAATTATTTATCCATATTCATAATACTTTGTTTATAACTGATTTGTAAAGTTAGACATTTTTAATTGAGATTTAGTTAATTTAAATAACATTTTACTTAAAAATTGTACTTTTATTTGTCTATACGATTTCTTGGATTTTTTTTTTTTGTCAATGGAAGGAAAAATGCATGCAAGGATGGCGAAACAATTATAATATGGAAGGTATTTTTATTGAAACACAAAAATCATGATGTTAGGATTATTTTACAATAAGGAGTAATTTTTTTTTTCAAAGTTTTAAATTTATGAATGTATTTTTTAATCATTAATGGATACTTTTGATGGGAAAATGCATATTATAGTTTAAAAAAATAATACACAATTAAAATTACGTAATTTTCTTCTTTTTTTTAAAGCCGAATCGCAGTTTTGGTCTGAATAATAAAATTTATAAATCAACTGATTTTCTTTACTGACAACACATAATTATTAACATGTTTTTCCCCCAAAAAAAGTTAAACTACAAATTGAATATGTATAAGAATAACGGTACCAGGGGAAACAAAGATGATAAATCGTCATATCCAAAGATATGATAAGTCAATCAGAAAAGAGGATCTTGAACCACTTCTGCTATATAATCTTTGGTAAACATTCTATACTTAGTATTATAATTTCTAATCGATGGAAGGGGAATTGAGGATTATGATTGATTGAGAAGCGTAATCGTGGATCACAGAGGGAGTTATTGGTTCTTGTGTTTCACTATTTATATTTTACTTTGTAGTTCAGAGATAAACCACCCAATTTTCCACTTATCTTTGTACCGTGAATTCGTTGCAATGAGACAATCCGATTCAGTCTTTCAGCAAAGTTTAACCAATCTCTTCCTCCACCATTTTAAGGATCATTGTGGTTTTTATACTTTCGTAGAATAAAGAAGGCTTCCCATTCTTTATGCCAAAAATAAAAATAACTTTTTTTTTTGATCTGCCCAGTACTTGTTAAAAAAAAAGGACGTTCTTAGTTTGTAGCTAAATTTAGATTTTTAACTTATATTAGTCAATTGATTTTTGATAATGACGTTTGGATCCGCATGTTCCTTGAGATCTCCAAGACCAAGTGTGTCGAACTTTTGCTTTGCAATAGATCATGGCCCTTCTCTTCACGACCAATACTAATACTGGAAACTTGTTTAATCATTTTGTTTGGAATGACTTCTAAGGTAATGAAAGCCAGGATTAGATAACCGATATATTTACTTTTGAAATATCTTTTTGAGAATATGCGCCATGTTCTAAAGGATAGAAATGGGATCAACATGGGCCTTCAGTCTGATATATATTGACATGCAATGTTAATTCCTGCATTTTTGAGGGAGTCACTCCTAATGTTCAGTTGATGATTATAATTCAGTGGTTAAATGACGTAATAATCAAAAGTATTCAAATGCTTATCAAGTAATTAATTTGGATGTATTTTTTTTTTTTTTTAAATCCAGATCACAAACAACGTCATAAAAAGGAAGTTCACTATTGATGGGTTAATAGTAGAATTTTTGAACAATATATCATATATATTTATCATATTTTGGATGGCTTAAAAGGCTTAAAAATGCCCAATTTCGACACAAAAATTCTTTTTTTTATTTGAATTAGCATGGTGTGGTATACGTCACATTACTAAATATGCCTTAAACCTGTATAAAACCATTTTTTATCCTTTCTAGCAAAAAAAAAAAAGGGGGAAGTAAATGTTCACTCCAAAAACGTAATAGTCTATGTGTACATACATCTTGAATATCCGTCTTTTTCTTAATAAAATATTTATTAGCGTAATTTTATTTAATTTTTATATATGTTATGAATATATGTAATACACGACATTAAAGTATTTTCATGTTTTCATTTTTTTTTAAATAAAAAACGTTCATCTTAACTCATTGACCGTGTAACGAGTTAGATTGAGAGGCCGTGAAGTAAATATAGGAGAAAAAGAATGATATATAGTTGCAGGAGATATATTTATGTATATATACACTTGACAACTGTCACCAAAATTGCTTTAGTAGCAATGTTAAATTCAACGAAGTAAAAGAGTCTGATTTATATGTATACATTTACTCTCTAAAAGAAGCATTGGAGATGCTGTGTAATGTTGAATCAGAATTACATTTATTCATAACTGTTTTTTTAATATACATTTTTAGCTATAAAGAAATATATGTTTGTGAGACTTAAGATATCCCGGGAAAGTGGGATTCTAACACCTGCTATCACAAATTGCTAACATAACTTAACACATGGATTACTTCACATCTGTATAAACTATTCACTTTTAAAATCCCATAGCCTCTCCTTTATAACCATTACTTTTTTTATTCAATGAATTATTTTCTTTTATCGTTTAGGTGAAACATAAATTACTCTATCTAAAATAATCTATTGATAAAAAAAAAGCTAATGAATAGACGCTATTCTCCAATATATTCGAAATATAATGACCCACGAAGGAACTCACAATACATATGTAATAACTAGGTCATGGATATCCCTCAAAAAATGTCTTTCTCCGATGAAATTTCATAAAAAGATCATTTTTCGATACTCTCTAATGAAGGAAAAATGGGATTATATGTTAGATTGGAAAGGAATATAAGAAAATTCTAAAAAAAAATATAGCTCTTTCTTTGACCAAATTGAATCATACTCGATAATTACTTTAAAAGCATTCATTTAAATTTCACAAAAAAAAATGAATTTTTTCGGAAAAATATTTAATCTTTTTATAGGTCCATGAAAAAAATTATATCACAAATTAGGATATTTCAAGAACAATGCAATAATACCCTGTCTGAGCGTTCATTATCCATCACTTTGAACAAAAATTTATAATTGTATTATATAATTGTTTTTTAATGTTAAAATACATGTTAAGATATCTATAATTATGATTATTAGATATTCAAATTATTTTTTGGTTTATTTTATGAAAAAAAAAAATTCCAGTCTCCGTGGATTTTGGAGGTGAACAAACGGCTCATCTCTGATGCTTTTCTGAGCCAAAAGAACTCTATTCCTTCCTTATCTAGGTTTTACATAATGACATGTAGATTTGGTTACCTCGTGGATTTACCACTTGATTCAAACATTTTATATTCTCAAAAAGGTTAAGTTTATGTTTTAAAATTTCATCAATGGGTTGAGAAATAAGTTAATCAATCTTTTTCAGGCTTTTTACATGTTGGTTTTGTTCGAGATCCTGTTTCATAGGATGATTACTTCTTCCACTAGATTGAAAGAACATGGATTCTAAGAAATTGTCATATTCGTAAGTATTTGAGTATTAAATCCATACAAAGAATTAGATCTTTGTCCAAATATTTATAACACAACTCCGAGCTGTAACGTTTGGGAGTCAATGTTGGAAAAAGTATCATGATTTCTAATTATATTATAAATTAAATATATTTTTTACTTATTTTCAAACAAAAATGTTCTGAATAAATTTTAAAACAAGATAGATAAACAGAGAAGAGCTTGGATTTCTTTTAAATTAGAAGTTTTAGAAGTTTTTAAACGTTGCTTATAAATTGATATACCTCTCCCCCAAAAAAAAAAAAAAATATATATATATAAATAAAAAAAAAAATAAAAAAATAATAGTAATAATGAGTTTCTCTATAAAATATATCTACAATTAGAAAAATATTTTTTTGAAACCACAAGATTTTATCACTTTTCAAGTATTTCACTAGCTAGTAATTTAAAAAAAAACGTAATTGAAAGAGATATTATCATTGAAAGAAAAAAAAATATCTTCTTTAGCACAAGCTATTATTTGGCTTATTTCATCCTATGCTTACAAACAATTTTAAATATTTAAAGAAAAATGCTCATTTGTATATGTTTCGTTCACTTTCTTCAATTCTAGACAAGATAGAATGTTTATAAACCTAATTTAATGAAAAAATATTTCCATCATTTTCAATTTCATTTTTTTTTATCATTATGAAAATAACAATTGAAATGGCCATCTCATATAATTTTACAAAGAATTAAAATTGCAAATATTTATAAAATTAAACAGCAATAAAGCCGTCTTAACTTTGTCATTTATAACAAGTGAAAATGTATTTGTGAACGAATTCTTTTTGTTTGACAATTATGAGACAAAGTCAATATGAAACATTTTTAATAAATGTTTCTACAAACTATGCAATCTTATTATTTTCTAGACAAAATACAGATGGACTATCTGTATAAATAATGAGACGGATTATAAAAAAAACGAATTGTGATGAAACGAATTGGAACTAATTCTGAAAAAAGATATAAAAAACATTGCAAATTTTTTGATAAAGCCAACTAATACAAATCTTAACAAAAATGTTCCAACTGTAATTATTGATCGACCAACATTATTTAATTATTATTGCATATTTTTTTTTTAATCCATATATGTTTAATTAAACCAGAATTTTTTTAAAGATATTTAGAAAATGAAAATTATTTCTAATATATTCCGATAAAATAAAAGGCAAAAATACTCAAAACACTTTTAAATAAGTGTTGCGTAAACACAAAAATAATCTGGAACAAAAATCAAGAAAACGAGTTTGTATTTGTTATATTTTTACCCAATGTATTTTTTTAGATTAAATAAACATACAACCATATATTTCTCAAACATATTTTAACCAATTTTATATACTTTCATATGATTAATGATTGGTAATTTGTCCTCAATATGGTCTTTAAAATCAAATTTATAGCTATTTTAATTTGTTGTTGAACTTTGCAGCTTTTAGTTGAAATTTGTAGCGTCTCCAATGAATTAATCCTATAAATGTTTAGTACAAATTGACAAATTTGCATTATCTGTCAAAAAAAATGAGATAAAAATCGGAGTCAAATTTTATTTTAACTTCCTTTTGTGTTGAAGGTTCGGATATCTAGACTAATATTTTATTTTAAAAATGTAACTTTTTGACCAATAACCTTTAAATATATACAAAATATTGACTTGCGTATATTTTAAATGTTTTTTTTTCCTTTTTGGCAGATTTGGGTCTCAAAGGGTTGAAATAAATATAAAAAGCGAGCTTAGAAGATAAATGTAGAATATAAGTATCTCATGGGATAGATCGTATGTAGAATTAGAAACAGCTCAAAAGGACATTAAAGCTCTTTGTATTCTCGAATGTTATGTGTATTGTGTATATTATACATAATTATGAGTTGGATGACTCAATCACTCGTGGTGTTGATAATGACTGTACTTCTTCTTCTTCTCTTTGCATCTTGGGTAGAATATATTAAAGGGGTTCCGAGTGGATGAAACACTAATAAATATTTTTCTTTATACACTATACACAGTGTGTCTGTAAATTTTTATACTTAAAAAAAAACAATTCTTTTAGCAGAAGAATTTTCTCTATAGAGTTGGTACCCAAAAGATGATGTAGGATTTAGTTACAATTTCAACCTGTTATTTTATATAAAGAGGTTTCATTAAACCCAACGATTGGATAAAACAAAAATAAAAAAGGTTTATTTTTATACCATGTCTCTAAGAGTAAAAATATTTGAGCAACAACAAAAAAGGGAACGCGTGTGCATTCTGCTCCGCACCGGTGTCAGTGATAAGAAGGCTCAAAAAAATATTTGGCATCTCCATTTGCAATGCATATAACATCAAGAAGCCCATTAAAGAGCGCCCGTCCCATACAGCCAAGAAGAAGCAAAAATTATGCAGCAACAATATGGCAGACTTCTGGTCTGTCTCCATGTGGCTATTCTCCAGCCACATCCTCAATCTTGTAGTCTTAGAGTTCATTGCAGAAAAATTAAGATTCGCTCCGAGCTGCCACCATGATATTGTGGTACACCATGGACACAGTCTTCATTGTCAAGAGTTCCCAATATGTTCGTCATCGTATCAAGGTCGTTATTACTTGTAATGGAAGACATATCACAAATTGATTTTGACTTGTGTATTCTTGATTCCATAAAAACCCGTTTTTTGTCATTTTTCATTCTACTACAAGTTTTGTGCTATTACTGAAAAAAATAAATAAATAATGGAAACGAAAACAAAACCTACTATAGGTCTTATGTATGTGTTCCGTAGATACCTAGTTACAGTGCTCCATGATTTCAAACTTGTCCACATTGCATTGAGAGGTCTTTACAGCCTTGTCCTACGAAACGTTTGACTCAATGTGGTCCAGAAGGTTGGGATCAGTTGAAGATAGCGCCAGAAAGACTTGCCATAAAAAGAGGAAAAGTTTTACAAAAAAACAAACAAAAAAAACAACATTTTTTTCATACAGATGTAGGAGATGGAGTTCTTCTATATATATAATCTCCATTGTACTTATTGGCCTTTAACCTCGGCAAAAAAAAAAATCTACTTCATAATCTTGAAGTAAGCCTTGAATTCAACTTTTTCCTGGTTCTTGACGATATATCTATCCATCATCTTGGGATCAGACACTCCCATGCAAAGACCCATTCCATTAGTAGCTGTATGTTTTTTTCTAAAGATCCCCTTAAACACTATGTTAAGGATCTGGTCTACAGTGAAGATATTCCTTCCCGATAAGATTTCAGTGTTTGCAAAATCAGATACAAGTTACTTTTTATTTACTGTACACACACTTGCAAACTGCTTCTAAGAAATCAATATGTAGACAATCTTTAATCTACTAAAACATACTCACTAACAGTATCTCACTGTATCGTTTCAGAAGTCTAGCTCGGTTATGGAGATGTGTTTCCTACACTAATCTTGACACGAGAAGCAGTACTTTATTGCAGACATTGAAAATGCAGGCTAACATGTCCACCAATTGTATTTTGTTCTTCTTTTTACGCCTCAGATAATGCTACAATCCAATAAAACTAAACGGAAAGTTACAACCGCACTCTGTAAATAAAAATATGTACAATAATATTAGTTCTCTAGGGACTACAGAACGGTATTCTCCCTTCGTATGTGTGCAAGCCTTTCTCTTTGATGAGAGGGTCAATTATTTTATCTTATCAGCATCCTAGACGTGCATTTATGTACCTATGAATGTAGTCATTATTTCCTAGAAAATCCTCTCATCCGAAATAGCCGAATAATATATATCTCTTCCTTTTTTTCCTACAACTTTACAAACATACCAATTTCATATCAAACATGAAAAGAAACAAATACGTAGAATACATAAAATATAACAGCAGTACAAAATATAAATTCCTAAATATGAGTCTTTATGTTATGGACTTGAAGCGGAAGAAATGAATGTCCAAAGACAAAAGGAGAAGAAATAAAAAAAATAATAAAATAACAAGATTTTTCTTTCATTCTTTTTTAACTCTCTTTTCTATTTTTAGAGATGTACTTCCTTTCAAATAATAATAATAATAATAACAAAAGAAAAGAAGTAACTTTGAATGGAAGGAATGAACATTACCTATGTACAAGTGATGCATGGATTGACTTTTTTTTAGAGCCAACGGGTTCCACATATTTAGTATTTGGTATATTTTCACACAAATATTGTTCATTTGCTAATATATTATATCAGTAAATTAATTAGAATTATTTTGCAGAATGTTATTTTTTTATTAATTAATGACCATTATATAAACAAGACACAATAGTATGTGGTTTAAATGTTGTTCAAATCGTTACTGTCGTAGTAGATACTTTAAATAAATTAAATTCAAAAATACCAGCAATTTGATTGGAGGAAGTCCTCATTACTTCTACGTTATCAATTAATCATCATTCGACATGATGCATTATTCATATTAGAAAATATTCATTGATTGACGAACATTCATAATATTATTTATGAATAAAATTTATAATAAAAAAATTATGGAAAAGAAAACTAATTAATTTACTTTATAAGTAGCAAAAGAACAGTATTTATTTATTATACTATTATTTTAAATTGAATTAAAATATACAATGTTATTCGGCAAATTATTCTTCAGGGAAATTTTTCGTCGGATTGTCATAGAAACCAAGATTGAAAATGATAATACTAAGACAACCAAACTAAGTATCATAAATCTGATAAAAGTAATAAACTACGTTTAAAATTTATGGTAAGGATGTATCCACTGGTCAAGTTATAACATCAAACCAGGGGTTTGTCAGAGATTAATTTGGATTATTGGGGGTTTGGGTGTTTCCTCCAGAGAAAGTTTTGAATATGTAGTTGAATATAAAAAGGAATTTTAGCTCAATATGCAAATATATATAGTCTATCAATTAATATACATAAATAATAAAATAATTTTTTACATAAAACATGTTAATGAAAGTTGGACAAAGTGTTACTATAAAAGCAGTTTCCATATTTATTATTTAAATTACACATAGGAGGGGTGAAGTAATGCATGTTTTAAAGGAGGAAGATTTCAAGACATTTTTATTGAGAGGGGGGGGGGATTATTTTTGACTGTTTTCATTGAGGGGGGATGATATTTCCTTCATCCCCTTGAAAGTGGAGCACTGGATCTATAGATCCATTGCATAGGACTAAAAATTGGTAAACAGTCGCACGTTCTGTCCAGACCCGTCTTGTCTGTGTAATTGATCCTTGAAAGATGTCCAAATTTTATAGCGCCCTCTACAGGGCATAATTGTCACTAATATTATAGTTTAGTTCTCAGTTTACAATTTGAATTAGTTTATTAAAACTGTAAGTATCCTTCAAGCACGAAATTAGTTTGCCATTATTTTTAATTTAGTCTTAATTGAAGTACATATCGTTTTTATAAAAATTGGTGAAGACTTATGTAAAATCTCACATGTACTAAATAATACTAACTCATTAGAGCTCAGAGAACATTAAAAAGAATTGGTGTAATAACACATAAATACTGCATAGCCTTGAACTAATATTTAAATAACACACTATGATCTGTCAAGACAAAACTAGTTGGAATGGTTTTTTCTTCAAAATTAACTGCGGATTAATCTCTTATTTCTCGACGAATTTTCGTCAATTTCAATCAGCAAATTAATTTTACTAAGCATATGGTTGCTTCAAAAATTGTACTTTGAGTAACTAAGCTTCATTGTAAAATGAAAAATGGACATATTTTATTTGATCGGGGTAAATGGTTTTTTTCTCCTATTGATACATTGACTGACAAATGCTTTTTCTTTTTTTCTTTTTGTGGAGTGTTATTAAGAATCTTTCATCAATCTAACATAAGTCTCTCAAATAGAATTAAGGTTTCCATCTATCAATAAAAGTACTAAAAATCTTATCTCATCCTACAAATCTGAATAATAAGCCGATTATTGACTCAGATAAATGAAATGAAATATTATACTGTCTATATATTTGAATTTAAAAAATGAATATGGTATTTCTCTTTCAATATTTTCTTCTAGTTTGGAACATTTAAATGTATTCGTGACTAAGTACAACGGTTCAGACTGACAAATTAAATTTGGTATTTTTAGTTTTATTAACTACCGATCCAACTCTAGTTGCCACTTAAACTTGTTTATCTATACTTTTAGATGTACACTAACAAAAATTTAGACAGGTTTCACATCCCTCACATTAAGAAAGTCTGGAACAGTTTTTTTCCCTTTGATAAAAAGGAAAAAGAATGATTGGAGGTATGAAGAACCTTGCTACGCAACCGGTAAATACTATTTTTTGAAGATAAAGAAAGCAATTCGCACTGTAAGGTTATATTATGTAGGTAAGTATATATTAAATTTTTAATCAACATTTTCCCCCAATGTATTTACTTTATTATATTCCTTACTCATAACCAGCTTTTCATTTTCACCTTCGTCTGTCTTTCTCTACATTCCCTGATATGGATATATAGTAAGAATTATATATATGTATGTAGGATTGAACCACCTTCGCTAAATGAAGAAAATCATCATCAGTTTTCCTTCTTTTTTTAAGATTTTAATCCTTCCACTATATTATACCTATACTTACATATATGAATTTTCTTCATTTCCTTGAAGAAAAAAGGAACGAAACTTTTCCTCCATAACAAAAATCTCATCTATAAAAATGAAAGTATAAAAATCGGGAAGAAGAAGGAAAGGAACTGCCATAAATACTTACTGACTTTGCATTATTTTTAAACTCTTGACTATGTTATACATATATTCGGATACATAATATTTATACAGATTATAATGTTGTATCTTTTCTCTCTATATATAAATCCTACTTCAAGTATCTGATAAAGACTTATCCTTAGTATTATAAATGTGAAGGCATGCCTGGTCCAAAATATGTGTATCTTTTGGTTAATGTACATATATTAGACCGTCTCGTTGTTAAGTTAATATCCCCTCCTAACAAAGACCTTTTCTGAACTTAAAAAACTAACTTAGGAAAGTTGGGGCCCTCTTATAATGTGATACAGTCATTAAAAATTTGAAAAATATAGATTTTTTTTGGTCAAATAGTCGATTGTAATGAGGGATAAATATATTAGGCGTAAGAAGATTAAATCTTATTTAAATATGCTTTGTATTTGATTAGTACCGAGTGGTACATTAAAATCGGAGCACTTTGAATTTTAAACATCAAAAATATATAATTTATTTATTAACAATACTTTAAATAGATGTAATAATTCATGTGGACTCCCTTTGTGGCAATGATGGCTTCTAGGCGGTGCCGGAAGTCCTCTTTCATGGTGTCCGCTACTGACTGACAGTAGTATTGAGGGCCTTGGTGTTTGGACGAGAGAACCCTGCAGGTCTTCCCCTTGAAATGCACCAAATGTCGTAGTCGAGAGGGTTGGCATAAGGGCTATAGGGGGCCAAAATTGTCAAAAAGAGATCAAAAGAATTCAAAACACTCATTCAAACGAGTATTTCAATGGAAATCATTTCATTGCTGGTATCAAAAGTGGTATTTCCACTCTCTCAAGACTCTTTCCACCAATTTTCGATAGCTCTTTGGACAGTCTTTTGTGAAACACGGGGGTATCTTGCATGGTCCATCCTGGTCTTTAGGGGACTGATCTGGGATGTTTTATATAAACCCTCCAGATCAAGTTGGCCTTCTTGACAGAGCACTTCTTCTTTCAAAAGTTTTGGACTTGTTGATAGTGTAGACGGTGGTCTTGGAGATGCCAAACAGCATGGAGTGAAGTGAATGAAAATTCGTCGATCACGTTCAATTGTTATTTTCTCAACTTGAACGTAAGTTACAGAGCTTAAGCTCGTTTTTTTATAACCAATTGTGTCAGCTTTAATATATTGAAATATGAATTGATTGTAATCACTACACCTTCATTAATTATTGAATTGGTAAGTGTTCAGATTTCAATGGACTACTCGATATTTATTAATTAGATGTAATTAATCTAATCGACTTATGTATATTTAACTTTTGACCTTTTTCTGTGTGCATGTACATTTTTCTGGTACCCTTGTAGGAAATGCCACTTTGCCGAATGGACACATTGCTGAATGACCACTTTGTCAAAAAAAGGACAACTATGTATACTTTTGATGATGATTCATGCTTCAATAGTACGTAATTTTTTATGCTCAATCATGTTAATCCAGTTTTAATAAATAAATGTTAAATTATTGGCTACAAATTAAATTGATTAAGTGTTCATTGATTAAAAATGGATTTATTCCATTTTGAAAATGTTTAAAAGTTGACTAGAAAAGTTAATAGTGCCATTGTAACAAAAATCATGTAGCCACCCAATAAATAAATTAGATAGGGATAATATGTTAAAAGAATAGAAGGAGTCAATCAATCAATGATTGAGATTCCATGGATAATGTGAATGTATCAATCTTTTAGATCGAATGTGTAAGATCTCTTATAGTTAAATCCATATTGATACGCCTCTATCCCGAGGTTGTCTCTGAGTCTTTAATTATCAGGATGTTTTTGCCATTGGATTAGTCTAGTTGATAATTACATAGTTCTACAATATAAATAATCATCAAATATATTAACTATTCTTTTCGGCAATAAGGTTTTTTTTCAAAGTATCCTAGAATCACTTTCCTTCATCTAAATATTCATTACTTCTTTCAATTAATCAAATAAATAAGGATCTTTAATAAATGTAATTTCGAAACGTTTTCATGCAACATTACATTGCATATTTATTAAATATTCTATAGGAAAGTGGAAAGTTAATATGAAAAAAATTAATCAAAATCAACTTTTTTTTACGACAAATGTTTTTAAGTTTTAATAATTCTTTTTTAAATGTATTTTTAGCTAGAAGTTAATGCAATTGAAGAAAATGTACAAAAAATATTAGCTTCCAAATAAGATCCTTCATTTTTCTATGATTAAACCTATTTTTTAGTAAAAATATTCAGGATTACTTAATAAATATTTCATCTTTTGAACTCTGCCTCGTAATCAAAATAATACTCAAAAAACGTATTTATAAAAAGGGTTATAAAGCCAAATCTATTGCAAGTGATAATTTTAAAAATCATTTTCGTGATCTATTGTTTAAATAAAATATAATAAATGTGGATTTAGACAACAGGTATTCCAGGTTTCCCTTTTTTATCACAGATAAAATGAAGTAATACAGCAAAATTTAACCTCTGGCTGAAGCGATGACGATGAAACAATAAGAAGGAAGGTTATCCTTGATAAAATAGGGAAACTGCAAAAATAGGCAGAAAAGGTTTTTTCGTAGGAACAAAAAAATTCCCTAAAAACGAGACAGTCTAACATACATATTTTATGTATATATTTATTTAAAGTTTATAATGGAAATTATTGATTTTCTATTGGTTCTAAAAAAAGAAACTCAAGTCGTTTTACATTTTTCTTTTCTGTTTTAGCTAATTATTTTAGTTGCTAAATTATTTATAATACTTTTTTTGCTTCATCAATTTATATTTATATACAGGGTTGTGCAAATGATTTGAGACTAAAATGAGCAAACTAAACAATGATGAATTTGCTGTAGGTACATTTCGTAAAGCCTTCTGATATAACTGATATAATTTAATCTTCATTGACAGAATCTTTTTAGGACCTGATCATCGGGATGTCAGATTCTGCAGACCTGGGACTCTGTTTGCCACCAGATTATTGTGGTTGTGGAAGCCAGGAGTTCATCCAAAAAACTTGAACTGAACTTTTGTGTCACTTTTTCCAGTCTCTGGTATTAAGAGTGGTACTTTTTGGGCTCGTAGATGTTACTAGAACAAGGTTAGGTAACAAGAAAATGACTGGGCAAGCACAGCAGTTTTATTAAATAAATATATTTTTCTCTATTTCAGGTGACGTCATTGGGATATATCTTATTAATACTACATTAATTTAAAAAGTAAAAATCTAAATAAAAGTTATCACTATCATAGAATGCCAAAAGTAAGTTTTTAAATTTCACAAAGTATTAAAACATAGACGTAATACATGATAATAACCGATGGACTTTTATACATTGACGTCCATTACTATTTCTGTCATAGAGAAATCTGGCTTCACTATAAAGGGTGGACTAGAAGTTCAGTAGTCAACTTTCTTGACAACCACCCCTGTGAGTTTCCCCAAGATCCTCACTCTTATCCAGGCTCTCCTTGACACGGGAGATGCTTGATTTTGACCCATATTTGGCAATAATAGCTGCTTTTGTGGACATTTCGGCCGTAAGGATTGTTGCAATTTATTGATTTTCTTTTATTGTGCGTCATAATAATAAACTCAATTTTTTTCTTTTTCTTATTTTTCTTTTTTAATTAAGTATAATTAAACATTATAGTACTACAATTACTCCATCTTACCCAGGAATCTTTTTTCTTGAAATTCATTTACGTAAAGTATATTTCTTTCTCTAGGAATCACTGGGGCGCGAACGTACACACATCAAGTTCAAGAGAATAACTCCCGAGCGTAAAATTTGTTGAATTTACAGAACATAAGGAAGGACTAGGGGCTGTATTATGGCTCGCATTTTGAAACAAACAAAGATGCATTCTATTTTCCTTTCAGCTGTTTCAATTAATCTTCATAAGTTGCCTCTTGTATAATTTAAAACAGCAAAGTCTATGTACTATGAACTCAAGAACAGTATAAGTGATAGGATTTTGACTTTCTTATTAATCTACATCAATATAGAGCCTTTATTACAAATTCTTATGATTTCATATTGTCATTCATACTTATTTTGATAAACATATCAATTCTATGTATACAATAATTAATAACATTTGGCAACAAGAGAAATAGAGTTGTTGTTTTTTTCAAATTTGTTTTTTCCATTTGGTGAGTCGAGGTATTTTTGTAAACATGGACAAAATCGAGTATCAAACTGTCCTTACATATTTGCTTTAGAAAGTGTAACCATTAAATCAATTCTAACAAAAGCACACATATAAAGACTTTTTGTGTTAAAGTTTGACAAGAGTAGTAATATCTTGTATCTTTATTAGGTAGGACACTTTTCAAACTACCCACGTAAAAATTGCAATAAAACAATCAGATAAATAATTTTACTAGAAGAACAAAGAGTACTTGTCATAAGATTATTTACACAATTTTAATGCTAATTATTTATAAGTTTTTAGATTAAAATGTAGCAATTAATAAATAAAATGCGTCACATTTTAAATTCAAATGCTCACAGTTACATATTATATATTTTTTTATAAAAGTGTCAATTATGGTGTAATAAGATTTATATTATAGAACTAACAAATGTTTTTTTTTTAAATACATTGAATGCACTATTTGGCTAATGAAATATGCTTGAATATAAAATAATAGAGAAGAATAAACAATGCATGGAAAAAGCAATACTTGTTGCAACTCTCCCCTTTTTTATTACAATATATCAAATTTATCCATCCTGAGTGAGTTTTCCTCCAATCTTCCATTATGGAACTAAGGTATTAAAAACCTCGAATGCAGAAAATGTTTATTATTCCCCTGTATCTACGGTTGATTGTCAATACTTTTCAGTGTTCTTCTAAAAAAAATTGATTCTATAGAAGTCTTTATTTATATAAACAATTCCTTGCTAAGGATTTATTCGAATATTTAGGAATTTTTTATCATGATTTAGTGAATTTTATTAACTGTTTTGCTTCATAGTTTTTCTTTTATTTTTCTTTTGATTTCTTGGATTTTTTTTTTCAATGTGAAGACATCATAATATTAAAGTATTTATAAATCAAATACAAGTAACTTTATCAAAACCTGATGAGTTCTTATTTGTTTCTCAAAATTTGAATAAGGTGCTAAATATGTCATAAAATTTTGTATAAAAAATAAAAATTTAATATTTTTTACTTTCAGTATAAGAAATTATATCTTCTTGAACCACCAAACTTATGAAGTTAATAATTTTTTGTATGATAAAGAAAAAAAAATTCTTCATTTTTTATATTCATTCAAGTTTTTTATAAGTGAAATGCCATCAGTTAGTAATTAAAATGACTGATATTTCAATTAAATATGGCCTGCTGAACGTAGAAATTGTAATTTTTTATCTTCTTATACTTGTTGCAACTTAGTACAAAGTTGTATATATACAAAACATAACCTGTTTAAGAAAATTAAATTGATCAAATGTTTCCAAAACAAGATATAATTTGTGAATATTACTTAAGATCCACTTATCAAAGGCTTCAAATGAATTATCAATTTAAATCTAGGTATATATTTCATATATTTATTAGAATTTAAAAAAAAAAAATTTCAAATTTCTGATCTTGTTTCGTTTATAATTAATAATAAAGTCAACCAAAATTTAGTTCCTAAATTTTGCACAAAAGAGTTAACGTTAAATAAATTAAAAAAAAGAATTAAAATTGACTATATTCACAGTCAAAAATAAATTTTTGTATAAAAAAATTAACAAAACTCGAAAAATTGACTTCTTTAATATAAAAATAAATAATCGATGTTGCATGTCAGCTCAAGTAGGCACGTTTTAACTAAATTTAAGATACAACAGAAAACAAAAATAATAATAAAAAATAACCAATAGAAAGAACCTCAGTAGGTAATTTATAATAATGTTTTTCAACATTTAGATATTTTCAAAATTAAAAACAATGCTTATAAAGAGTTTGAAAAAGGCTGGAATACTCCCAGAAATGATACTTTATTAGGACCAACAATAAAGTCCTAATGGTATAATTACAAATGTATAGCTACACTTTTAGTAAAACATAATATTAATACAGTAGACTTAGTTAATGTCTACAATTTAACCCTTAACCGAAAAGTCAAATCTTGAAATAATATTATTTGTTTACTTTTTCACCAATACACGGGAGAAAATCAGTTGATTCAGTCAAAAAAGAAAATATAATCTCAAAAACAGGACAGTATAATATATTTATGTACATGCCCGCTTACATATAATATGTAAAATAGGAAAGGATTTTATATCGATTCTAAAAAAAAAAAAAAAAAAAAAACTCAATTCATTTTCTTTTTTAAAATAATTATTTCAGTAAATTTAACAATGAATTTATAATTTTATGTTCTAAGATAACATAATAATGATCTCAAACAAAAATTATATAATCAATCTAAAAAAAAAATCATAATTAGGTACATAAAGCCCAATATTTCATATAGGCTTTGTATTCTAAATTCTGGCTTCAATTGATATACTCAAAAGTGATAAATATAGTTTAAAATTTTCGTTTAATTTATTTGACTTTATTTAGATGCAATATGATCAATTATGGCTACTTTAAGTACCATTAGAGACGCACCCAAAAGGTTCATCAGAAGAATAGATTAGTAGAAACTGATGATAATTCGACCAGGAGTGCAAATATAATCTACAGTCAATTTTTATAAAAATCACTCAAGCTTGTATTTGTGTTAACAAGTTTAACTTAATAGTCAAATTGGACTAAATGAATATAGGTAAAATAATTCAAAATATGTCAGACCAGCAGATTCTAAAAAAAGTTAAGTGATAAGCTTGCTTTTATGTTGACAGATTCAGTAGATATATTTTTTATTAGTTATTTCTTATTCAATAAATTTACTTTGACATACGAGCTTCGTCCACTAACGAAATAAACTCGTATGTAAAGGTATCACTGTATACATATATTTATGCAGGTAAGCTTTCTATTAAGCCTACCTAAATAGATTACTGCTGATCGATAATAACTAATTAATTGATAACGTCAATCATGGAGAGAGAAAGAGAGAGAAAATATAAAGTTGTTGGAATGAATCAATAAACTATCCATTTATTCGACGTGAATATTTGTATACAATATCTATTAAATCTTTATATTAATTTATCAACACGCTCTTTCCTTCCTAGCTAAAACTTTCAAATAGGCTTACATATTTCATTTATATTTCCAAATTAATTATTTCAATTATTTTTGACATTTTACATATATACATTAACGAGATAAATGTGACATAATACATTAATGTATTTGTAGGAGTTAGATTCTTCTACTTTTTGTAGGAATTCTTGAAATGTTATGCTTTAGGTACATTCTATTCATTATTATAATCCTTATATGAGGTAAATCTATTTTTCTCAATCCTTTTCATACCCCTAGGGCTCTGTATCCAATCTGACAATTAAAAGTAGTCTTCTTGTGTATATTTAATATTTATATAGGTATATTGTGTTGTAAATTCTAGGTAGTTTTGGTATATAAAAAAACAGAACCACAAAATTACATGGTCACACAAACCATTTCAAGAATGCTTGGGAAGAGAGCAGGTAAGCTGCATTGCCTTTAGAATCATAAGGACCAAAGGGCCATTGCAATTCTCCCCTTTTCGAGAATTTTTATAGATATCCTAATGAATCAAAATTCGTCTTGTCATAAAATTTGTCCTGATTTTCGAAAAAAAAACAAATTTATATGTATTTATTTTGATTAAATGTTATTCGTTCAAATTTTATCACTTTCCAAAAAATTTAACTCTGAGCTTATTACAAAAAGGCTGGTTAATTGTTCAGATCAGATTCAGTTTCATCTAAAAAAATAAACTTTAAAAAAAAATAATAACAATACAATTTTAAAAAAATATCTTCTAAATGCAGCCCTTTGTGAAAATTGGCATTAATAAGAGAACAAAAACATTACCTCAATTATTACAAGGGAAGGCACCATTTTATAATTTCTCCCCTTTTAACGCCACTGTTAGCTGTGTCCTTACAGTAGCTATCAGAAACTTTAGAAATAAGGTAATAAACATAAATCCTACTCTATATCCAGGAAAAACATATGTAGATAGGAATATCTCCTATTACAATCTTCAATTATACTGTCCGAAAACGACTTAACTTTAGAACTCTCCCAACAAATCTCATTGTTGCCTTGCGTCATTTATAAAAAAACACCTAGACGTGATTACTGTATACTAAGATGCTCTCTTGTCAAGAATTAATGAACAATGATGACAACTTGAAAAATACAATGGACCGGTCTTAAAGAATAAGTCGGTCTGTTTCTGTCTTACAAACAAAATTATCTGGATCCGTGTCATTTAAAATTCGGTCAACACTGATTCAAAAACGATAAAATTTCGGTTTCAGTCCACCGAATGTAAAAAAGTAATAATTGTCCTGGGAGTGAGTCTCAAAACTTATATATATATATGATAGGGATGGGTCAAAATATCGCCTTATCAAATGGAAAAAAAGGTTTACATAGGTGGTTGTCATACGTATAAGCTCTAGTAAAAATAAATACATTATTTTTACTTCAATTTTAATGCTTTTTTTAGCATAGTAAGAATTATCGGATTCCGGTATAATATACACCATTTTGTTTTATAACTTGTTGCCATTTGGAAAGGAATTTTATAAAGCCTCTGGGATAGAAACTCTCGTCCCTATAGACAAAAACTGGGAGGGTCAATTTTCAAAAGCTTCTTGGCAGTCAAATATTTCACCAACAAAATCAATTACCATAGAGAGGAACAGGTTAAAATCACTTGGTGTGAGGTCCGGGCTATAAGGTAGATACATAAGTACCTCCCAACCGAGCTTCCTGAGAGTCAATATCAATGTGTGGGGCATAGCGTTGTCCTGATGCAACACAATTCCTCTTTTATTGTACAAAGATGACCGCTTTTGGGTGATGACTTCCTTGAGACAGTATAAAATTGAAAAATTAAGAGTTTGGCCATACGGAGAGCAGCTCTTAGTAAATGATTCCCTGTCAATCCCACCAAATACACATCAAAATATTCCTGGACGTTAATCCTACCATGCCCATCGTTTGCATCGGCTCACTGTTAAGGGAATACGACATTTTTCTTGATGTTGTCAAAAGTGACTCACTTTTCATCACCATTGTCGAACTGCTTCAGAAATGGATCGATTTTGTTACAATTAGGGAGCGATTCACAGATGAAAATTCGGTTCATGGTTTTTTTTTTTGAGCTAAATCGCGTGGCACCCATACATAGAGCTCTTTTTTAAACCCACACTATTATTTAAATGGTTCCAAACGGGGTTTGCACAAAGTGTAGCTTATATGAAGGTTGGCTTCAACTATTTCCCTAATTTTTGCGATATTGTCGATAACTGGTATTCCAGAGTGTGATACATCTTTGACATCAAAATTACGCGAACGGAACCGAAGAAACCAAATTTGCGTATGATTGGCTGTTACAGTATACGGGCCATAAACATCAATTACCTATTTAGCAGCCTGGCTTGTTTTGGCCCTTATCAAAGAAAAACTTTAAAATATAGCAGATTTTCTCTTTGGTTGTACCCTTTTTTAAAGCTCGATTAAACATTACTGAGTTAAGCAATAATTTTTTTATTGAAAAGTACTTTTAATACGAAATCTTATCTTTTTAATGCTCTGTAGTTTCACCCGACCGGAATTATACAACGCGAGATCTAGATTACTAAAGCTATCTATTGAAAAAAATAAGGAATTCCTTATTACTAAACTTATTAAATATTATTGACGATTAAATTAAAATAGTTCCATTTAGAATAAGTACTTATGTACAACGTACTACAAAGGACTAAGAAAACAGAGGTATCTATCCTTTTAGGTATTCACCATTCATAATTAATTAGTAGCATAGCTGTAATAGTTTATTATACTTTTCATCAAAGGCGGATCTTAAAAAAGTATATATAGCTGTAAATTACTTCGTATATTAAAATACCCATCGAAAGACTGGGTTCTATCCAACTCACAACTTTAATTACAAGTGACTATTCGGCTACAAAAAAGAAGAAAAAAAGGAAAGGTGCAATACCAACAATTCACTTTTTTAGAGCAATTCCTATAAGCTAATAAATTCAGTATCATTAAACTCAATCCAGGACCTGCATAAGATGTTTTACTTTATAAGTATGCCAATATTTGACAAAAAAATAACTTCAATAGAAAAAATGCAACGTTATGTTGTACAAATTTGCATTTCATTGCTAAACAAAAAAGTTCGCCATGGTTTTAATGAGTTACTCTTTCAATTATATTTCTAGGAAAAATAATACCTGTTATTTGTATCATGTGACAATGTCATAATATTTATTTATTGCATAGAAATCAAAGCTATATATGGTTCAAAAACTAATAGATTATACTAATTTTTGTAGATATGTGGTGAACAAAAGCGATATTGTAACTTGTATTAATAAATTTGGCATTGTGCAACCATGAAATAAATTGAAGAATTTATAAAAGTTGGATAATGATCATAATAAAACAATGGAACGTTTCTTAGATAGTTATTATGTTCATGATATTAACCTTTTTCATGCAAATTACTAATTGATAAAAGAGAGCCGCAAACAGGAGAAAGTCACGACTACATAATAAGGAGTACATATATTAATTTCCTCAAAAAACTAATGGGTGGACCAAACTAAAATCATAACAGTCTCAAACTGATTTGGTATTTTCAGACTTCACCCCAACACTATTATACAGGGCTCGACAATCCTTTATATTAACCACTAGAGAAAAGGGCTTATTAATTTTTTTACTTGCCAGAAAAAAAAATGTATTATTTTCAAACAAGTACAGGAATAGTATCAAGGTACTTTTGTTATAAAATAAGTTCAGTTTTAGGAGTAAAACTCTCTTTGTCTCATCTTAACTCATCTTGAAATAGTAATCTGAATTGTAACAAGGTAATAAATATGATAAATATTGTGGCAATCCTTATTTATTCAGTCCAGTCCAGTGTTAGGACTATACGTCCTTGGAAGAATTGATTTAAAAAAGAAATGAAATAAAGTTAAATGATCTCATCAACGACCAAACTTTATAAGTTTTAGGACTGATAAACAGGACTGCACTGGACCAGACCGATACTGAACTGTACGGGACTGCAGTCTTCAATCCTATATAAGTTAGGCTTAAGTTAGCTTAAATAGGTGGTATTTGAGGTATATCATTACAAGCTAGATACAAGCTGCCCTGCTTGTTGTGGCTGTCAAGCCCTGCTATATATGTATATATTTAACAAACTAGGTAACAACAGTTGTAAAGTTCAATTCAGTCTCCATTAAGGGTTTTTCCTTTTTAATAAAAAAATATATACTCCCCCCCCCCTCCCCTGAACACTTTTCATAGCTATTAAATAATAATTTGACAAAAAGAAGACAAAAAAAATAAAATAAAGGACGAGAATTATTCTCTTACCATTTTTACAAATTACATACATATAGGAGGAGTAGATTATGTCTCTTCATAATAAAAGAAAGTTAGCGCATCACTCATTGTCTTTTTGTCAATGAACCCCCCCCTCTTCCCCGTCTCCTAACTACAATTTTTTAATATTGTAATTTCTTCATTTTCTCTCATAATTAAGGTACTTAAAAAGGAATTTTACTACTAGGATAGAAAGAGGGAGAAGAAGGTATATATGTTTCATATTTACTGAGTCAGTATACTTCAAAAATCGGCACAAATTTTGGCATGTCTACATAGAGATATATAAAGAATATCATGCTTGATAAATTACACTAGTACACACAAAGTTTCAACTTTGTGCAGCCTTGGGTTGGGATGATATACCTAGGGTTAGAGTTCGAAGGCTTTTTAACATAAGAGGTTTTTTTTTGTTGACAACCTAAACAGTGTTCTTTATTTTACAAATTTTTTAAAACTATTCTGTCACTGTTAAGGCGTAGCATTTAAGGCCCCCTCCAAACAGAAATTTTTTCTAAGGAAAATGCAAAATATTTATTGGTGTTGGTGTGGATCTACTTAATACTGTCTTTCTATTATACTTGTAAGGATATTTTTCGAAAAGGAGCTTCTAAAATGAAATAATTTGATAATGCTGTTTACTTTTACTTACCTTGCACAATCTATTTGTATCAGTTATAACTTGACTCAACAATTTTTACAAATTTAGAGGAAGAATAAATTATTTCTTTTTGTTTTCCCTGCTCTAACAAGTATAAGTAAGATTCTTCATTAGATGCATGAACATTTTTATTCGGCTTGGATTAAGCAGATTATTCTTTGTTTGCACGATAAACTTTTTGCATCCGAATAGAAGAAATGCAGCATTGTATTATAAACGTTTCTCGGTGAACAGGGTCTTAAGTTAAAATTAAGTACGAGTGGATGTGCTTGATCATTAGTGTCAAGGGGTGTCATGAAGGATTGGTTTAGGAGTTATTATAAGTCTTAGTTCCTGTTTAGCTCAGAGTTGAATGACGATCCCTAGAAGAGTATTTCCTTCAATAATTCCTTGCTTGATACGAAGTGGTACATGTGTTTATTTCCTTTTTCTAATAGCTACTTGTAGCTTATGTAACAAAACAACACGGCAGATAAGTTTCACCCATTCTAAACATCCCTCAAATTGCTAGAGTTAGCACGTTAATTGTCGATTTATTTTTATTTCATAAAAAAATGTTTACGCCTCTTATTTCTTTTTGCATACCTTGAGAAACATAAAAATTACCTTATTAACAAGAAACTTTTGGCTTTGTGGCCTACCCAATATGTTTTATACTATTATTTGGCCGCAATACTTGCATATCAGGGTCCTAACTTTGCATTCTCAGACTATAAAGAAACTTATGCCTAATTTTGGCTGCTCTGATTCGTGTCTTCTTTTTTAATGTAGTTTGTGTTTCTAATACGTGGTAGTACTTAAAATATTTAACAGTGCAAATAATATACAGAAAATTACTACTAATTAAACAATTATTATACAGTCCAAATAACTGTATAATATTTCATAAAATGAATAAATCTCATTCGAATAATACTTGATGCAAATGATGAAGATTGATATTTGAATATAAATAGAGTAATATGTTCTAAAATTCCTTAAAAATGTCGCAATTTGTACAATTATTCAATTGATCGATTAGAGATGAAAAAATAAGGATAATCAGAGAAAAATATCTTATTCATTCCATTCTAAAAGCTAATTTTTATCAAGAAGATGAAAATAAGATTATATGGCGTTGTATTAACATACTTTCATAGATATGAGGATCAGATATATAATATGACTAGGCTATTGAGGGATAAAATTTTGATAGACAGTAAGGTTGAAGTCCTTTTATTTGCTGGTCCCATTTTTACATCCAATAGTTAACTATTTTCCTTAATCTGACCAAAAAAAGTTATATATTTTTAAAAAACTTGATTATTTAGCTCCCCAAAATGGCTGATTTCTAGTATGATGATGTCAGGTGAACACACTCTATAAACAAATTCACAACTCAATGACAATAATACAAACTACTTACCACTCACATACTTTACGCCTCAATTTCATTTTGATTTCAGTTTATAAAAAGAATCAATTTGGGTTTCCCATCCTTATCATTGATCCTTTGCATTAAATTGTTCACTTATTAAACATGCAGATAATATGTACATATAGGTAATAATGAATTAGTTCAACCTCATACCATTATTGATTAAAATGATACACATAATCGGATCAAACTTGTCCCAGATTATTACATTAGTACAGCTTTGTGAGAAATTGCTCTTAACTAATGTTGATATTACGGATCAGGATTTAAATGAGGAAGATAAAAGATATGAGCTTGACAATATGTTAAGAAGGTTATTTCCTGCAACTGAAACTAGTATCCTATTAAATAATAGTAGTAAATATCATCAAATTGAAGAAATTTGTATTATTGTTTGAATACTTCAAAATGTTCTCAAATATGTAATTTTAGACATATCCCTCTTGTTTCATTTCTTGATCCTGAATTTTCCAAATACATAAATCTTTCAGTTATCGATCTTTTTGAACTATTTTTTGATGAAAAGATATGGTGTTTGATAATGAAACAGAATAATCTATATTCAACCAATAAATGATAATCTTCTTTTATATCAATGAGGAGGAAGTTAAATTATCTATTGCAAGACTGATTGTTTCTGGTATAGTTTCAGTTACGTTTAGAAGACTCTTTCGAAAAAAATTAACAGGGAATGAAGCTATTTATAAAGCAATAAGACGCAATCGATTTGAATATATAATGCTATTGTTTTATCCGTTTTGTTGAGATCCTTCTGAGGAATATTCAAAACTCTGTTCATTGATGGATATTTTTCAAAGTATATTTAGATCATATTTTCAGTCTGAGTGATACCTACCTCTCACATAACGTGACAATGATTGAATACTTTGGGCGACGCAGTTGCAAAACAAGCTAGATACATCAACCTATAAGATTCGGGTATAAAGCTTTGTGTCTAAGTACCAACGGTAGATACTTAGTGTATTTTCACTTTTACCAGTATAAAACGCTTAGAGGAAATATTGAAGATAAAAAAAAATTGGAAATGCAGTGTTGAAGTTTAAAAAAATTTCGAGCTTTTACCAGGAATAAAAAAAAAAGTATTCATTTCGCCTGTTGAAGGAATTGTCAGAACAGAATTATGGAGGGGAAGGATCTCTTAGTGACGATAGATGCAAAAGTTGCACATTACATTCAATTGAAGATATGAAAAATGAGGCTTCATAAGCTTTTGAGTTGTTTGTTATAGTTAATAATATTTTAATCTGCCCGTGGATTGACAATTCAGTTGCAACTGTAGCCTCAACGATTCATGACGCTAATTCTTCTACAAATACAAGAGATACTCTAAAGTACAGAACAAAAAAGTTCAAGTGACCCATCCTGATATATAATTAAACAATTTGACATGCATAAGGCGCCACTGTTAGGCAAGACCAAAATATCAATAAACCATGAATATCCATTAGAAGGAAGAAATAGTGGTGGACTATATTTACTTAGCTATTGAATGTATCAATTCAAAATGCTTGGTGCACATGCAAATTCCCTAGCAAAGTTGAGTCATTTCGAACTTCTTGAGGAAATAGCAGAGATATGCCATATATTAATAGATTTGGTATTTCACCTATATTTGCAGGTCATACAAAAACGAATAAAAGGGTACTTGATGTAGTAGTTGAATCGCTTTCTTGTTAAAACACCTAATAGATAAAGGCAAAGTTGTGCTGGAGAACATTGTATTAAAGCAGGAATGAGCCAATGTAGTAAATATGATGCAGGGCTATCGCTAAATTGTAATATGCCCTTTCACACCAAGTAGATGATATTTGGCGGATTTTTAATCATTATTAATCATCTTTATAGACCATTGTAATGATAATTATGAAAATAAAAATGTTTATGTAAACTGTTTATTAATATTTTTAATTATAAGAGGAATTTACGATAACGTAATAATACAAATATATCAAATTAATATACTTCAATATTATTTTACCTCCTTTCCAACTACAATGTACCCAAAGGAGATAACATCCAAACAAAAATGCCCCCGGTAGAATAAAGATTATATTTACATAATTAATACTTGTAAAAGCTGCAAATAGAGCCATTAATCAATAAAAAAATCCTAATATTCGTTAATTATTCCATTTACTTTTGTTCCATCAGTTTGATTATTTACAAGATATAAAAAAACTTAAGGATCATGACTTTTAAATGACGTCTTTAAGCTTAATTTAATTTAGTATAAAAACTATTATTTTCCTTCAGTTTATATTTTATATCATTTAATTTTTTATTAATATTGATTGGTATAAGGTATGGTTAGTTAAAACTGACAAACAATGTCTTGGATAAGTAATTTTCACAATGAGATACAGGTAACCCTTAATTGCATGGTAGTTCTTTAAAGGGATATATTTCAAATTTGGATAATTAATACAAGAATTTGTTAATTAGTCGTACTCAGAAACTTTTTGGGTACTATTCCAAAAAAATGAATACAGAAAATTATATGATTAATTCAGAATTTACATAAAATATAGATTAAAAATATATTTCCACAAGACATTAGAAGCATATTTCATTATCCAAATCGGCGACCATATGTATATAAGGGATACAGGACATAATTATAAGCTTTGTATATTTTATTCAATTGTATCCTTATTAGAAAAGGGTTGAATCCATATTACATGTGGTACTTTTTATTAAATATTAAAGATTGGGACATGGGATTGCGATTCGACTTGGATTTGAGCCCATATTTTGAAGATTTGTAACTTTACTTGATTACATGGTTGAAAGACTCCCATTTGAGTTGGATTCAATAGCTGAGAACCGCAAATTGACTAGAACTCCATATCTAAGATTTGCAACTAAACTTGGATGTGCAAGCTAATCTATACTAAACTCAAGAAATACTTTAATACTATACGCCTTATTTTACAATTATTGACTTAATATGAATTCAAAATAAATTAGAGAACTCTAACTAGACCGACTACAATTATTCAAATAGTTGGAATCATACGGGGAGATTTCAGAAAGGCAAGTGGGAAAGGTTCGCTCATTCACAAGATTTATTATGTAAATGTATACTATATAAATAAAAGTAATTAGTGTCCCTCGTATAAATTTCAAACTCTGTCAAAAAATTGGATATGTAAGCAAGATTTCAGAAAAAATTGATCTAGATTTGTTTAACAAAAAGATATATCTGCAAAAAAATCGAAGAGAAAAAAACTGATTCATAAATTAAAAGCAAAAAATTTTGTCCAACAAAATCGGTTCACTTTTTGAAAGCAAATTTAGAAAAAGTCCGTTGAGACCAAACCGAAAATAAAATCGATCTTGAACTCTGTCTCAACACTAATACATACAGCATTTATATGTTATGGTATGTACATTTACAATAAGGAAAAAAGGATTTTAAAATCTTTCATTCCTCAATTCCCACTCCCTCAATATATGCAGACATATATACACATGTATTTAGGAACCTTTTCTTCTTCTTAAGGCAGCACAATAATAAAAACAACAAGTGAAAAAAAGAGCAACTTTTTAAGACATTCTTCTTTTAAAAGTGTGAAAATAAGCACTTTAACAAAATAATAATTTCCTTATACCATTTTAATCGTTTACATTCCTTTCTTTTTTTAATACTTCAAATAGAATCTTGTAGCAAAAAAAAAAAAAAATAGTACAATTTTTTGTATGTACATCCAAAAGTATGAAAGGAGATGCTTTGAGTTGAATGCTTTTTGATGTTTGAGCTATGTTTAGGTACTAAGTACATGTATTGTGGAGAGGAAAAGCTAATACACAGAGTTGAAGTTTCACGGATGAATAAATATGTGGCCCGTCAACACAAAGACAAGCTACATTTAATGATTTTTCACAAAATTGAGGGTGGGTTATATTTGTATCCTTCGACGAATTATACTTTGAAGACTGCTTAAATTGCATTGTAATTAGCCAAAGTTGATTTTCAAAATATAATGAAAAGAAATTAATGTGTGTGTTTTTTTGTTTTTTTTTAAGGGCATATCGGGGCAAATAAAGGTATCTTAAATCAATTAACGATGTTAAAATATGGTTAAAAGCCTTGAACATCTTAAGTCATCCAAGGAATTATAATAAAAATCCTATAAATGACACAAATGTATAAGTGAATCATCATCGGCTATATGTATCTACGAAAAAAAAGAAGGTTTTTCTCTTTTTCTTTATTATTCTTCAAGATTGTTTTATGTTTCTTTGACATCGCACGAATTTACAAAACCTTCAAGAATAAAAATATTAAATGAACTCCTGTTTCTTGCTTAATATTTTTTCTATCACTGTACTGAGGCCTTTTCTGCTGGCTAAAATCAAAAACTAATTTGTGGCAAAGTTTGACGCTTTTCAGCTTATTGTTGACGAGATGCAAATTATTCTTTTTTAAATAGTGTTTTTTTTTCTCGTAATAATTTGTCTCGTAGGGCAAAGTAGAACTATGCATAATTGGCCTATGGATCCTTCCCTATTATCCGTATCGTTTTTTGTGGATTTTGTAAAGTATAATTGCATAATTTGACGGTGCCTCTTTGCCCAATACTCCCACAAAAAATCGACCTAAAAATTCAATAAAAAGCAATACTGGTAATTGGGAAGGGCTCATAGAGGAAAGAGGTAAAGTTCCACATACCTGTTCCTGTACGAAAAATTGACAAAAACGTTAAAATTAAAATAATAATTATAATATTGTAAAAAACAATTATCCTTAGTAATTTTAAATGGCCTATATTAGACCGAAAATGAATAAAGTGGCCCGAAACTTTGGCAAAGCCAGTTTTTTGATAGTTTCAAGCAAAAAAGTTTTTGTGCAAGACAGTCCTGTAACCAGACATGTATCTAAGGACAAGCATAAGGATAAACACTTCCATTTTTAGAAGGATACTTGGCTGTTACCAATATTATCATTTTTTTCCCCTCAATATTTATGTGATTTTATCATCCATTAATAGTCACAAGTCTTGTTGAGATAGACTTTAAAATAAATCAATAATAATAATGATTCATCTACTGAGCATCACTTATATTAGACTGTTAGTGAACCTGGTGAAAAAGAAACCAGAAAAATATGACTTATTTAATTACATGATAAACAGTTGAACAATGACAATAATTGCGTTTTGGAAATGTTGTATCATTAATTAAACAGTTCCTTACTTTTACAGTGGCAAATATCAAGAAAAATGCTAAAAATACTTGTATGATTTAAAATATGGAGAAGAAATATACTTTTATTTTAAAATAAACTTCACAACATAAGTTTGAGTTTTAACTGGATAAAATTTTGTATTTTTATAGTAAAAATATTAAAATTTTATATACAATATAGTTTACTTTTTATGCAAACTTCAGGGATTCAAAATAGTATCCATCCATTTTAATCAGATTACGTGTCTCATATAAAATAATAGCTAAATGTTTATTACTGCCTCAGTCCTCAAATAGAAAAAAAAATACAAGAAATCAAAACGAAAAACAAAGAAACTACTTTTTACACAATAATTTATAATGTGCTTATAATTCTGAATTTGTAATTAGTAGAAAAAGTTTAAATTATATTTATATTTTATTTACGTTCAGGGTGGAGTATAAGGATCCAAAGTCCGTTCTTAGTTACAACGCTGGTTAACAAAGGTTTTTATGACAAAGACGAGGAGAAAACTTGATAAATTTTCACGTAAAGTAGATAAAAAAATGATGACATGAATACAAGACTCATTGAATATTTGTGCAGAAAGTTATCTTTTTTTATACCTTGTCATGACAAAAAGCTGCCTTTAGATAGTATATGTATTTAATAAAGGGTGAATTGAAGGATATTTTCCTACCGTAAACTATGATAAACATACCTGAAATATAAGTAAAAAAAGAGCGAGATAAAGATTAGGTTTTTTTAGAAGGATATATTATTCGATACTAAGTACTCAACAAGGACATGAAACAATTTATTCTATGTACATATATTTTCCCTAAATATCCGAATACTTACTGTACATATTGTGTATGTATAATACATAAAGTTATTGTTCGAGAATGAAACGGAAACTCATAAATAGGGAAAAGGGAATACAAAAGAAAATAATATGGGTTTAGGAACATTCTATGTATAACAACTCTGAGTATGTTACTTAGTGCATCATCCACTTACATAAATTTATATTATACTTACAATAAGGCGCATCAAACGCCCACTGATATTTACATAAATGTTTGATGGATTTTTACCCCTAGTATGTCAAATGTAACACCAGGTGATGGAAACAGGCAAGCAAAAAATCAACAAGTCGGAGGTTGTCCTGGGAAGGCCACGTAAGACCTATATATAGAGTAGTGTTAATCCATATTTATTTGGTCCAGTCCAGTCTAGTCTGAAGACTGGTCCTTCGGACTATCACTACTCGAACAGATTAAAAATAAAGAATAAAATTGAGTGAGGTCATCAAGGAACGAACTTTATCAGTTTTAAGACTGATATTCAGGACTGGAACAAGACTGAACTGGGCGAGATTTGTGTGTCAGTCTTAAATAAGGACCGACACAACATTACTTATATACAAAATGGGGACCCAAAACTTGCGATATCTATAAATTAGTGTTTTAGAATCGTTTTTTTAGTTATGATATTTCATTAGGCAACCAATCTACGGCTAATTCAGAAACAAATATGTTTTGTTTAAATCTTATGCCTCTAAGTGTAAAAATGTCGAAGCAACAACAAAAAAGCCAGTGCCTATGTGATCTCCTACGCGCCGTGTCAAAAAGTCCATAACAATCGTATACCGCCAAGAAGAACCTAAACTTCTGCTGCAACAATATGGGTGACTTCTGGTCTATCTCTATGCGGCCCTCTTCCATTCCTGACCTCAACCCCTTGGACTTTGCAGTCTGAGGTGCCTTGGAGAAGAATTTTTCTAGCAGCTCTCGTCAAATTTTGGATTCACTTTGAACTGTAATCATGACAGTGTGATACTCCATGAATACGGCCTACATCACCAGGAGTTGTCAATTTATTCTCCAGCATGTCAAAGCTGCTATTGAATTTGAAGGAGGATATATTGCATTTAAAAAATATATTATTTAAACATATCACAAATTTGTTTTGAGTTTTTTTTTTTGACTCCATAAAAATCCCTTCTTTCGTAATTTAGTCATGCCACTGCGAGTTTTGAGTCCTCGTTCTGTATGTGGGCGTTGACTAAAAAAGAAGGTAAAAAGATTTTTCTCAAAATTGAGTGTGGATTACATGTGTATATTTTGACAAATTATCATCCATTTTTATTTACAAACTGTTGTTACTAGCTGTTTGTGTTTGTTGGAAATTCCTCTTAAAGTAGAAAAAATTGCCAAATTTTATTTAGTTTTCCATATTTGCACCTAAATAAGTATCTAAAATCAAAAAAAGTTTTAAAACTATTTCTAAAAGGGTTAAGTATGTTAACTCAAGCGAAGAACTACTCTGAAAACCCTATAATGAGTGGTCTATATTCTAAAAAAAATGAAATTGTCATACTTTTTTCTAGAAGTTTAAAGTTTTGATATATTATAATAACAAACGTTGCGTTTGGTATTATAATATATCAAAGCTTTGGGTGTGAATAATACAATTTTGATATGATATGGACATGAATAAGTTTTTAAGGGGAAAATAAGAAATTTAAAAACATAACCATGAGCACTTTAGGCCCCTTGGGACCATCTCCAATTTTGTTGATTTTTTGTATATATATTTATATACAAAGTGTCAGACTTAACAGACGAGAATAAGAAAATCCAAGGACTGAATAGCGTTTGATCTACCCTAATGTACAATATACACAAAAAACATATAATTACATATATATGTCAGCATATAACGAGGGCTAAAATAATCCAACCAACAACAAAAAACAGAAAAAACGCAATACCTCCATCCATTATATTATATTTTGAAGAAAAATATTTTATATTTTTTGAATTTTATGTTTTGTCGTGTAAAGAAGAAAACTTTATTCTTATTCGCAATTGTAGAGGGTAATTGCATTAAAAATTTAGACAGAATTTTTTTCGTACATCAAATTTGAATAAAACTTGTGGTATACAATTATTTGCTAATGGGCAACTCAAAAAGGAAATTTCTTATTTCTAAAAAAAACCCGGTTTTTTTCTGTTGTATTACATGAATGAAACTTTTTCCCCCCTAATAAAATTATTTTCAGCCCCCGAAAAAAGAAAAAAAAATATATCAGGGTTAATTTATGTTGACTCTGTATTCTGAGCACCTTTTTATGATAAAATGCATAAAAATGGTCTGGAAGTATGGAATGTTTGGAGTTGTTGTTCAACAACCAGATTGTTAAAAAAAACATTTTTTACTTTCAATATCTCCAACATCCTATTCTTTGATTATATTAGAAATTTTATGAGAACAACATCAAACTAACATCTCACTATAGAAAAAAAATGGAATATTTATTAGGTTGGTGATCAATAAGATTCAATTTTGCTCATATAGACACAAGTATACAGTTGAGCTAATAAAAAAACGTATTAACACTTAAAGTTCTTTAAAATAAAATATTACAATCACAATGAAAATCAATTACATAATGTATATTTAATAAATTACTGAAAATATCATTATAAACTAATTATAAGAAAATAAATATTTTAAATTTTTAAATTTGTTGAAAAATCAAACAACAATCTCAATAACAGTCAAAAAACGATTTAGTTAATACTTGTACTATGTGGTATAGCTGTAACCTTGATTACTCCAATAACTCGTCTTTTATGTATATTTTTATTTTATATAGTCTTACCACTTATTCACATGAATATTTTTTTTTCCTTTTCATTTCTGAATATCCGACTTTTATTCACATCAACGATTCTCAATGTGATTCAGACCTGGACTTTTTGACTCTAATCTTATTTCGTTAAAAATATTCTGAGGTTGATATGACTGTGTTAAGTACAAGTCAAGTTCTCATATTCATGCACTGAGTTCATGTCAAGTCGGAGTCCTAATGCTCTAATTAAAAACTAAGCCCGAGTATTCATTTTCCTAGTCGAGGCTCGAGTACTATATCTCTGAGTACATATGATAAATATTACAGAATTATTCAATTTTGATTTCAACGGATTTTTTCTTTCTTTTTAAAACCAAAGATTCTGCATCGATTAGTATCTAGTCTATTAATAAAAAGAAGGAAAAATAGAGACTAAATTACATTTCTACTATTCAACGATAAATTATCGTTAATTTTTATGAACAAATTATTCTGATAAATCTGTTCAAGGCACTGAAAAATTATATTCTAATAATAATTTTTAGAATGAAATGATTAGAAATTGAATGATTTAAAGGGTTGTAGGGCCTCATTTGTTTTGATAAGTATGAATTCCTTTGTTAAATCTCCAGAAATCTCAATTGAAAACAATCAAAAACCTTAAAATTATTGAGTTTAACCCTTTTATTATGAACATCCTTTTTGGAATTTAGTTAATGAACTTAACAAAATATAATTTATTAATTAACATTATAATTTAAACAAAAATAATACTCGAAATAGATGTGTGTCTGAGTTTTTTTAATCATTCATGTAGCCAGCCTTAGCGGGAATAATGGTTTCGTAGTGTAGTCAGAAGGCTTGTCATCCGTTGCAGATCCAGTCTTCCGTCATAGTGTCACAGTGCTGGCTGACAGAGGCTTTGATGACGTAGGTGTTTGAATGACGAAGACTGCATGCCTTCTTCTCGACATGTACCCAAAAGTTGTAGTCGAGAGGATTTACATCAGAGCTGTAAGGGTACCAAACGTACCAAAGGACTCAAAATACCCATACAAAACTTAATCAAAAGTATCTTGCCACGGAAAAGATGGATTTATTTTATTGATAGTCTCAAAAGTGGCCCTCTACATTTTCAATCCACTAAATAATAAACGACTTCTTTTTGCTTCCATATAAATGTTATTTTTTTTAAGCAGAAAAACTTATATAACCACTTTATTACATTAGCCAATCTGATGTTATTGTGAATTTCAAAAAGTTGAAACTCTTAAAAAATCACTTTCTATCAAGGACCTCCATTCTAAAAATAAATTAAGTTCAATGAGCTGTAATGAGTTATATAATTATATATATGTATGTCACAGATATTTACAAACGGATTGTGTAAATCGATCCCTTTTGAGGAAGTCAGTCAAAACAAGTTCTCTCTTCCTCTCAGAAGAAGAAGAGGGTAAGGAAAAGGGACATTGTGAAGAAGAAGAGGAAGAAAGTATTGGAAGTGATTTCTTCCTCTCCTCTTTGCTGTATGTGTAATATATTAATTAAATAAATATCAAAAGCCTTCAGGACACAATTCTTTTTTTTCTTCTTATTTTCATGATAGTTTGTTTGACAGCAAAAAATATTTATTATAAATAGTGGGAAAATACAGTATTAATATTGTCATCCTCCCCACCTACCTATATTTATAAATACATAATAGACTAAAAACTATTGGCAGAGGTAGAGTGATGTGTAAAAAAAAAAATAGAAAAAGCCTCAAAGCAGTTCATTGAAAAACCAATCATAAATTAAATTCTTGACAATATCCTAATCACAAATGCGATATTGTGTTGTTCCTTTAAACATGTAATAAAAATAATAAATAATTTATTTTAAATATAAAGAAAAAAACGTCCCTGATAAAATAATTAAATTCATTTTTTGCACGGTTTGGAAATTGAAAAAAAAATATATATATACTTTTTTTAAATATAACCTGCGGCTGTGCCTTTATATATATATAAAACTTACCATGGCAACTCTTACAATTTGAAGGTAAGAGAGCCTCTTAACTGTCATGAAGTTTTATTAAGTAAAGTTTAGGAAAGAAGGAGTAGATAGAAATCCCACACAGTATCTTGTAGGGATATAAATAGAAAAACATAGCTCAATGGACAACGCACTCGATATAAAATATTATCTTAAGCTCAATGTACGTAGGTTGGCGTCTTGGTTGTTCCTAGAGAAAGAAATATACTTTCTGTGTATGGACTTAAAAGACCATTCCTAAGTAATTGTAATACTATACTTAATCCAATCTGAGCAATTACAAAAATATTAAGTCGCATTAAGTATATTAGCAGGCATTACACCGATGCCCTTCTTCAATTCTACTCTGAGTCTGACATGGACTTACTTTTATATCTCTTAAACAAATCCTTAGTGTTCCTCTCTCTTATTATTGTCACGATAACAATATTTTTGTAACGGTTCGGGTTCCAATTTAAGGTACTTTTATGTATAAAAGCAAAAGTGTATTCTTATTTTATAAGGATAACTTTGTTTAAGAGTGTAATAAGAAATTTGAGGGGTTACGTCATCTGCAATTAAACTTTTTTAACGTAATGGAGCTGCAAGTGCCGGGATCAATAGCCTTTTTATATACGTCGGTAACACGGTACTACTATAGTTCCAATACATTGATCAACACGATTCTCAGTTAGTTCCATAGGGATTAATTTATATTTAGATATTTTCGCCTAAAAATAAAATAATATTGATAACAGTTTGGAAAATAAAAAACACTGCTCAGATTGACAACTAGAATAGTTATAGGTTATTTTTTTTTTTACAAATATAAGTATTTTAGTCCGGTCTCAAGTTATTTTTATATGTAATTGACCTTGTTTCATACTCAAGACGAGATGAACTCAGAATTCCAGTCATCTGGTCTTTTGGCTTAGATTTTTTTTATTTTTATAGTTGATACTTTAACACAGATATTCAATGATAAATTTATATATTCTTCCCTGGATTCTAATAAGTATTTTTACTTATAATTTATCGCTGTTTACCATATATTTAATGCACTATCATAAAACAATACAAACATAAGGCAATGAACACAACCACACAAAGAGGTATAATATGTGCTACTCCCCTTGGTGTTGTGGCCTCTTTGATATCCCAAGAACATGTCATTAAAGATAATTACGAAAAAATTGTCGAGAAAGTGACATGGAAGTCAACAGACACACTTCTTTGAATATTAAAAAATTAGAAAGAATTCCACATTGGGGACAAGCTGGTTGTTCCCAAAATTATCCATCTCTTCAGATACGCACCATTTTTCAAAAGCACATGCAAGAAATAACTTGTTTCCTCCTCAAGAAGGAAATAATTGTTTTACATAAAAGCTTTAGAAAGCATTTAAAACTTTTCTGGTTAACAACAAAAAAAAACCTGGTGCCCTATAAAATTAGTATTAGTGTCAGAAAATACCTTACAAAATAAATATAATTAAAGATACGTATTGTGACATAAACCTTATTTTTAATTAGTGAATGAGTCATCATATTTTTGTCCATATTTTTGTATTTACCTATTTATAATCAGGCTATTTTGATGGTTATATATTTTATAGGCTAATTGAAATAAAAAACAGAAAAAAATGTATTTATTTTTTTTACTAATGAAAGAATATTAATAATCTATTTTTGGGTGCAGGCATCCCATCAATTTTTTTTTGTGTGTAAGAGAATAATTATTACGGGTATTTGATGAATTATTGAGTAAAATAAATGAATATATTTGTCCTTTTTAGTCTAAGTTACTCTCTTTTATATACTAAAGTCGATAGCTCCATAGAATATTTAGCCATCCCAACATTAAAATTGATATTTTAGCTAAATAAATCTATACTTGTCCTTGTTTCTAGTTTTTTTATTATCAGTAAGGATTAGTAAACGAATAGATCACTTTGTTACAGTATTTTATATATGAATGTAATACAGTTTGTGTGTGCGTGACTTTTATGGGTACCCACACCATTAGGCATAGGAGGGTGACACTTTGCATGTGTGCCTCAGTTGAACCTAGTCAGCTAAGACTGAAGGGGAAGGGGGGGGAGGGTATATACTGGTGGCTGGCATACTGCTTTTATTAAAACACAAAACAAGAGAAAAAAAATTGATCCTCAAGGAAACTAAATACGTGGTTTAGTTAGAAATCAAAAAGTGAATTGCGTACAAAAATAATAACCTAGACACGTTTTCTGAATTTATTCAAAATCAAAAAGTTATGGCAAAAAAATAATCCTTGAAAATTGCAGTTTTTTTGTTTTTTTAATGTGAAAAAAATGCATGTACACGATGGAATATTGGATTTGGAGATAAAATAATGTTTGTAGAAATTTGATTTTTAACTTAAGTATCTGTCATTTTCTGAATATATTTTTTTTTTTCATTTGTTATTGTCTTTTTTTCATCAAACGTCAACTTTTAATTTTTGAAAAGAAATACTACAAAACGATGCATTTAAAATTGTAGTTTTACCTTCTTGAAATTTTTATGAAATACGTTTTGCAACATTTGCAAAAATAAACCAGCTATTGTGGGTAATTTTTTTGAGGACATGAACTCCATATCTTTTTTGGGTTTTGAAAGTAAGTAAAAAAACTTGGTAGTTTTTTTTTGTATTCCTCTTTACAATATCAATCAATGCTATTGATAGATATATTTTTGCAAAAAAATGCAAAAAGTTTTTTTTACATTTTTTTGCAATTTCTGATTTGGCAATTTTTTGACAAAAATAAAAGTTGTGCTTATCATTTTGACCATTTTTTTCATGTATATATGTTAGTATGTTATTTGAAGTTGATAGTACCATTTTAAAAAAAAGTCCTTAGGATACATTCCATATAATATAAAGATGCTATATTATAATGTCTATAAGAATAAATTAACGCTCACCCGATCAACGCCAGGTAACTATTCGGTTGTACTTTATAATTGTGACATTATAATGTAAAATGTAGTTTGAGAAAAAATATTTAATTAAATTTCATGTAGTTTTTTTCTAAATTATTAGCAATCAAAACATATTCAATACTGAGTACGACCACTTTTCATTTATTTTTTTAATTCTTCAATGGTAAAGTAGTGAAAGCGTAAGATCTCATAAAATCATTCTTGGAAAAGTCAATATTAATTAATTTCATAATTTGTTAATAGCTCAGAAACTAATGAATACAAATTCTAAAAAAATGGATATTTAATAAGTTAAGAATTGTAATGAAATTTTTGTAGAATGTAAAGCAGGGGCTCCCATTAATTTTTGGGTAAAACCCTGAATCAAATGAATAGATATTCTTACGAGCCAAACTTATGAAACGTTAGATTTTATTTCAATGGGACAATAACTTCTATGAACATGATAAAAAAAAAGTCATGGATGTTTTATATATTTATTTATAAATATACAAGCAAAACAGTTTTTTAAAAATTGATTTTCCTCTTAATTAATCATCTGATGTTGATAACAACCAAAAACAAATGAAAGCTGAGTAAAAAAAAGTATTGTTCAATATAATTTAGCGTCAAAAACGGCCTTGACTCTACTTTGGAAGCCGGAGTAGATCTTGATAATAGTCTTCCTTGCCAGATTCCGCAATTCCTAAGAAATTTGGTACATCAGCATAGATTTTGCTTTACAAGAGGATCTTTTTGTGTGTCGCTCAACTGCACTCAATACAAAAAGTATATTGGGTTGAGGTCGGGTAAGCTTGGAGGCCAAATACTCCATCCAGCAAAAAGAGGTATATATTCCAATCAAGTTAACGTTTTCTTTGCTGTGTAGAATGGAGAAGAGTCTTGTTGGTAGACGAATAATCTACCACACACATGTGGATTACCCTTTCAGAACAGTTTAGATCCCTGGCAATAACCAAATTTTCAATAAAATTATCATCCCTCTGGCAATCTGACCTCATTTTGTGAGGACACAGGACCTATCAGGCTAAGGGAGTTTGCAATCTCAAGATTATCTCGTCCGGCTTGGATCTCAAACACTCTGCATTTTCCACAATTGTGGAATTCATTATTCGTGAAAAAAACAGCCATACGCTGTATTATAACTGGTTTGTAAATTTTGTTCTATCTTTTTAAAGTTTGCATCCAGACTGAGAGTGGATAAATTCATTTGCTGAAATGAGTGCTTATGAGAGAGTTTAGTAAGATAATTATTTTTCAATATATTTATCTCCGATAAAACATATCCAAACATTCCAAAACAAATGAAGGCCCAAAAATAGATACAGAATATCTATGAAAAACAAAGAAGAATTTCCAGTATTGAAAGTGAAGCAAAAATATTATATACATAAGATATTGCAAGAATATTTCTGTCTTTTGGAAGGATAAACACTCCCATGAAAGAGCTCAAGAGCACTTGAAAACCATGATACGTCTGTATCTCACTTCATCTTAACTTAGCATTAAATATCTTGGTTTCCTTCAACTGATATTTTAATTTTTAATATATGTACTTTAGCAGAGTGTCAAGTAATTTATAGTTATATTTAAGATGTTCAATGTATTTTTGACTAAAATAACTATAGTCTTTAATGACGATATTCATTTTATGAAATACAGCATTTTATAAATTTAAATACTTTCTATTTTGCATAAAACCATGTAATATAATCCGTTAGTAAAATGTTGCTTTAGTAAAAGCAAAAAAAAAAAAAAAATATGTAGAATAAATATAAAAAAACCATGAAATTTGAATATAATTTTAGATATAAATATCTTTATATGTAATATGTACTATTTTTTATGAAATATTTTTATGCGAATATATATTTTGAGTAAGTAATTTTTAACTTACACTCACTCTTTGTACTTATTTTTATTCATAATATGAATATATGTTCATTCATATAACTGGGATACATATTTATTTTAATGCTGCAAAGTTTCCAATCTGATAAAACCATGCTTATACAGTGTACTACCAAGGCTTTAAATACTTTCTTTTCTGCTTTGTTAAGGTACATACCTATGTGCCTTCATGTACTACCTACGTCTTTTAAGTACAGGGTGATATATATAACTCTTTTTTTTTTTAATTAGATGGTATCATTTTTGATGCCATTTTGACTTTGTCACAACATATTACTTAATATTCAAATCCTAGCTTTTCTAAAAAAAATTGTATTTCATCAAAGATGTGAGCACAACTTCCATACCCGTGATTGGCAAACCACAGCTATTTCATTCTAATACTACGGCTCTGGGATAAAATTCAGTAAATAGTAACATGTCAGTTCCCTGAATTATTATTTCACGTCTCAAAAAGCCCAAAGGACAACATGCATGACATCTAACAGTTTTTTTTTCTTTGCTCCATGTATGATTATAATTTAATTGCAATTTTTTTTTAATTTCTTTGAAAGAGATCTTTAACTTGGCATTTTTTATTAGTTTTTTAAAAGTTTTAAGAGTAAATCGTAAAATGAAAAACAAAAAATAATTAGAATAATATGTATAACTTGTTAGCTTCATTTTAAATGTCAAAAGTATTTGCAGCTCTGTGTGTTATATTTTCGGTAGTGAACAGGTCCATAAGGTTTTTTGAGTGTAAAAGTTTCCTGACAAAGTTTGAGAGCCCTAGGATTTTTATTAATCCCTAAAACTGATGACAGCAGAATAATTTTTGTACCCATCGATGTTTACTTCTACTCTGACATATTGGAGTTGATCCTTTTGAGGTGTTGCATTAAGTTGATACTTGTATACTATCTATATTAGTTGGAATAGACTCAATTAACATTCTTCTGCTGTCCTGCATAGTTTTGAAAAATTAGTGGGACCATTTTGGATACCAACAGTCTGCCAAAAGAGAGGTGATATATTCTCGTACTTCTAGTGTTAAAAAAGTGTAAGAAGCTCTCACAGTGAAAAAATTTACTCAACGACAGCATTTTCTTTCTTAATGACGACTGTCTTGTAGTGCTTGACAGTTGACAAGCAAACGTGAGTAACTGTCTTATTAAAGACTTTGTCGGTGAAACCTGTTTTTTTCTGTACATTTCTTGATTTTGGATCACCACTCTTTATTTTATGAAGACTTAAATACAGAGGGAGCAAGTTATCTGTGCCGGGAAAATGATTTTTAAAGCGCAATTTTCTTTCCAAACAGTTATCAAAATAAAAAATTAAAACCAGATCCTGAAAGCTTGATGATTCTGATTGATTTTATTTTATAAACTCACCGCGAGCCTCAATTAAATTCTATTTATAAAGTCAAACAGATAAACAGTCCTTTGCTACTTGGTCTTTTGGCAAATCTGGGAATTATTTCTTAAACCGACAGATAAATTCGTATTTGGCTTTGCAAAGTGTGTAGTATTTTTGTAGTTGTATCATGTTCTACAAACAAAAACATCCATCAGAATCAGATCCAGTGAGTTTGGGGGCCAAAAGTCTGGCGAGATGAAATCGCTCAAATTGTCATGGAACCATTGCATACTTTTTCCGATGTGTAGAAGGGAGACTAAACCTGCTGCCATATGTAAGGACTCCTATTTTGGTACCATATCGATTCAATGCTTCAGCAGAGTTTGAGCAATTGTTATGTTGTCGCTCTTTGTTAGGTTTCTAAGAAAGGGTCTGTGCCTTTTCCAAATATTCGGAACAACAAATTCGTTAGTTGATTGCTTACTTTGTATTTTTGAAAAAGTTTCAAATGAGTTAGATATAAGGTATAATAAATGATTTTTGAAAAATAAGTTAAAAATATAATGTTTTGCCTCTAATTTATTTTGCTACACATTTACAGCATAAGAAAAAAGTTTATAAAATTTTAAATATAATTTACTAAACACTCAAGAAATCAAGTTTCTAAGCATTTATTTTCGATATTAAACGATATTTCATTAGTCCTGCCAAATACAAATTTATATAACTATTGTGATGGCGCCTACTAGATAAATATTTTTTATGTAATTATTCATAACAAATGATAGGAATGGCATCTTAATCAAAAATTATAACATTTCTATAAGGTAAATCTAGTTATAAGGTCCACTACCCTTTTATAACAGACAGTTTTAACTGTACATGCCAAGGGCCACGGAATGTTTTAATCTAATAAACGTTATGTTTTATTTAACACTCAATAATTAGAAGTGCATTGGATCGATTGATCAAATGACCCGTTAAAGTGGTTGAACAATGTAGGAAAGTATTATAACTACAACTTTAGTTTCTAGTTAAACAGATTCCTTATTTGCTGGAAAAATAGTATCTAAGAAGAGAAACGAGATAAATTAAGATGAAGCTGATATGTACATTACCTTTCATCCTAACATTAATAAATAATAAAGTATAACTAATTCAATTATGATCAATTTTTTTTAAAAACTTACTTTGATAGTTACTGAAAGTAAGCCAGTGGTACTTAATGAAATATGTGTATAAATCCCATTAATAAATAACTTTACTCATTTTATTTATGTTATTTCCTGATAGACTACTCGAAGTAACTAATGAATATCATCGTCTTGCTCGACATCGACTTGAATTCAATAACCCCCATTTCAAACTCGATTGAAATAGATAAATTGACTTCGAAACCAACTCTACAAAATACTAACTTTGTTACTGGAACCGGTACAAGATATTTTTATCGTGACAACACTACGACAATCAGCTGCTTTGATATCAATTATCTTTAAAACCTTAAATATCTCACACACGATTATGAATATTGCCATAAATAAATAGTAAATACCAGTACAGGGATCGTAAACTATCTATGCCTCCACTTTGGTGCACACTCTTGGCAAACACGGAAACTTTGGCAGCTGATTTTTTTTTTTTTGTTAGAAAGCTTGTTCAAACTTGCACTAGTTGGAAAAAATGAAATCGATTGACAAATATTTGGGAAAGGGATGGAGCCTCATCGAACTTTGGTACCCACTGAGCAGTTTGTTAGCAAGGTAAGAAGGGAATTTAAAATATCAGAAGGTGATTTTGAGGCAACAAAAGTGTGAGTTGAGCTCTCAGATTGAAACGACTGCGTCCCATACAATTTTGACGACTTCATATTGCAGACATTTGACCTCCAAAATAGCCGGATCCACTTAATTTTTGTTTGTGGGGCCCGATTGTTTGACAAACTTACCGAACCACATCACAGACAAACTCATCAGTTGGATCAAAAAGGAATTTCAACATTTGCCAAGGGACCAAGTGGTGACTGCCTCCTTGGTTTTTGGCCTCGTATAGAAACTGTAATCAAAATCCATCAAGTTTTAGGATTTTATTTAATTTTTTAAATAAAAAATGGATTTAAAAAGAACCATTTTCCAATAACAGATACCTTGCTCACACTATACAGTTATTGTTAGAATAGTATAAAACAATTAATCTACAAATGGAATCGAAGCATTAACATTGGTTGTAACTAAAACTAGTAATACGTAATAGATACCATACAAATGTATTCCAAAAATTATCTGGACTACCCTGTATATATGTACAATTGTAATTATTACCTCTTGAGGTTCTACTGTAGAAAGAGAGAGAGAAAGAGATAGAGAGAGATAGAAAGAGATGGAATTATAGGATTTCAATAGCTTTGTAAATATGAGACATAATTTATCATTTGTATAATAAAATAATTAAAACACTACTTTTAATTAATATTATGACTCGTTCAAGGAGAAAAAAAAAACACATATGGTACCATAACCCAAATAAATTTTAATAAAACATATAAATACGAAATATGTAAGCTTTTTGAAAATGAAATGAAATGATTGTTTAATTTTAATAAGGAAAAATTCTTTGCCAATTCAAGGATTTTCTGCATAAAAACACATCTGTATACCTACACACTATATTGTATTTTCCAACGTTTTTGCAGTATATATGATTATGATAATATCTTCATAGAAAGGCACATACCCCCCTATAAAACTTCAAATCCTTTATTGAAAATATTATTAAGGAATATTTACAAAAAATTGTGATTGTACAGGATGTCAACCCTAACGTCCTTTTCAAAAACACAATAAAACAAGTTTATAAATTAAAAAGTTTTTTTTTGTGTTATAAGGATAGTCAAAATTCAAAATATCGTTAGACATATTTTGAAAAATCCTTTCAAATAGATAACGTCCTCTTTTTTTGAATAAAGAAAACTTTAGTACTTTAATACTAAGTTCTTTTTTTCATTTGTTTGTTTTTACAATTATAAATTTTCACAAAAAAAGGTTTTAGGCAGATAATTTCTTTATGTCATTTAAAAAATGTGTTATGTTATCTTTTTTTTTTTAGTAGTTAATCGGATAATTAATTTTAAACGATTTCACTAAGGTCTAAAAAGTCTTGATTTTTTTTTGGAATAAGTTCGATTCCAAATAACCGATTCAGAATCCCTCTATGACATCCAATCTGATAATTATAGTTTTAGCTGTCTAGCATGACTATACATGTAGTTATTTGCCTGCAAAGGGTTGTTTTAAATGGTTTTTTTTTACGGGATATAACTTTTTCCCCAAATATTTTAATTCTTAATTAAGGTAAGTTAAGCATCGAAGAGGAGTGGGCATTTTGTACTTTATATAGACATCGTGCATTAGAGATTTTTTAAATAAACATATAAACAATTATGTTAGTAAAAAGTTTGTATTAGAATATTTTCATTAAAACATTAAATGAAAAGGTTGTTAATGATTTAAAAACTCAATAAAAAATTGCTCAAAATTCAAGTCAAAGAGACCCTATAAAAGTGCAAAAATATAATAAAAAAATATACATTAGAGTGCAAATGCTGCTTTGAATATTCATATCATGTGTGGATAAAATTAAAATTACAACGTAACTATTCTTGTACGCAGGTAAATCCCTGACTATTTGGAATCATTGAAATTAAATATCCAATATTTTTTATAAGAACGAAGAGTGAGAGTATTAGACGCACGGTACATAAAATGGAAAAATAAATCAGAAAGAGAAACCTTCCTCACGACTTTGTCGTATGAATATAGTTTATAAAGGGGCATACTCTAGACAAGTATCGTATGGAGTCTCTCGAAGTCCGAGTTGCTTTACTTTAACTCATAATAATTAATACTCCACTATTTCCTTTCGACATCTTTGCATTATAGTTCTACAAAATGTCAGTTATCTTCTTTGTTGAGAAAGGCTTCATTCATGTTTTTTAAGAATACAAAATGTTTGGCTCCACCAGGATTTAGTAATTAACAATTTATCACTCCATTATTACTAAATTCAATTTCTCATTGATTTGATCATTTGAGATTTTATTTTAATTGTCTAATTTATCGTTTGATTTATAATTGTCTAACTTATAGTTTTATTAATCAATGAGTTTAATATTATAATAAACAATTAATATATTTTATTTTTTAATTGATACATTATTTTGAATATATCACCTTGATTGAATATATATTCTCATCATCACACACCAGAAAATATAAAACTGTTGAATTTTAACTGCATACTAATAGTATCAACAATTTGAAAGTTCCGTTACTAAAAAGTACATCACTAATTTGAAATATTATAGGATTATTTAGAAATGTTTGAATATTACATAACACTCTCTTTTGGGTGAAGTACTAAATAACTGTTGCAACGTAATCGTTACATATCCACGATGCTTAACTTACCTTACTCATATTTTTAAAATAAGTGATGTAGATCTATTGTGGGAAAATACTGCATGTTGCTCGGCAAATAATTTATTGTGGTCGTTAGAAAAATTCTATAAAGTATAAAGAACAGTTAAATAAACATTAATGTAATACAATGCAATCTTTATTATATCTCTTAACGTTTCCTCTCACCGAATGATAAATAAAAAAGACCTGATATTAAATGTTAATTATCCATTTTCCCCAAATGTGTAACTATTTTTCAGTTATTATTAAGGAATTTTTTAAAGTATCTTAAAAAGAGATAATTAGAGTACGTCAAAGCAATGTTCAAAATAAGAAATGGACATATGACAAAAAATTGCGCAGTAGATGTTGAAGATATAGGAACACCTATGCCTTGTCAATAATCAATTTTGGTTTATTTACATACTTTAAAAAATAACAATTTTTCTTAATGAAGGTTGTTTACCTTTGAAGTTAAAAACTGCCATTAAATTTGGAGTAAAGTCTATGCATAATTTCTTTCAAAATATGAATAAATAAGAGTTGATTAATTATGAATTTAAAAAATCTATTAAGCTGTCATTAGTTATCAGTCTTTTAGATAATTACTAAAATAAAAGTTTTTTCTAACAGTTTAAAATTATGAAAGGAATGACAAAGTTTAAGAATAGGCATATCTAATATTTCTATTTTATGTATCTTAATACATTTTAAAGCTTTTTTTATCACATAAAAGCTAAATCTTCCTTGATTTTAAAAAATTACGTAGATATACTGGATTTAAAAAAAAATGTACGCTTACACTATTGCACGCCAAGGGATCGATATGGATAATCAAATATTGAAAAAATCAAATTTATGTTAAATATTGACAACTTGATACCTAGAATTTAATATATGCATATATATACTTACAATCATGCATACATATGTATACGATCTATGAACAAGACATGTCAGAAACAAGGATTACATAATTTTTCATTTTGTTGAAATAAATCTATTTTTATATAGATCCATACATGAATATATTCACGTTTAAAATTGAAGACAATATAATTATAGAAATTAGTACTAAAACTATATATTTGTAATCTGCAAGATATTTATGCTCATATTTTTCTCTATTTAGAACATTCTAAAGTATTAGAAAGCCTAAGTTTTAGTAATGTCTATGGGTAGATAAATCGTCTCTCAAATTAATCAAATTTCATTATATTCTCTTTTTACGTTCACTGTGGTTTGAACCTAAGCATATCTCAACAAATTAAGCCTGAACTAAAGTCTAATCGAGAAACATTTGGTATCTTACCGAGTCTCAAAACAAATATTTTTGTTGATTTTCAGTCTCAAAAAGTGAATGAAACCATATGGAACGGGTCTAAGTTAACCCTTGCAGTATAAACGATCCCCTCCACTGTGGATATGAGTCCATAAATCTTCCTTACTCCACGTATCTTGTAGCAATGAGCTAATCGGAGCGAGTAGTGTTTTGTTCGTATTCTCTTGTTATTAAGCTCTCTACCACATTTCTATTACCGGAGTAACTTTTATGACAACTATATATTAGATGGGAGGAAGTCTTAATCGGTCTTCGACAGAAAAAAAATATAGTCTATCGCCATGGTCGGTCCTGAACTTATTTGTGGAAAAAGGAGATCTTGCCATTCCTTCACAAAGCACCTTTTGGCGGGTGTTGGTGAAATGGGTTTTCAAAACAATTCTGGGTGAATGAACTTGACATTGTAGTTTTATTTAGATCTACATATTTTTTTCTTAATATTGGAGGAATTAATCATTGCTGTTTTGGTTTTGTAATTCAAAAGAACTTTTAACTTCAATACGAATGGTGTCGCTGGACTCAAATAAACTGACCTATTAGTAGAAGTAAATAACGACCTCCTTGTCTTTATTGATAAAATGAGACTATATAAGATTGTTCTGTCCTGATAGTAGATACCGGGCGGTAGTCAGACCTGTGTTAGTATAAAATGTATCCCTGCAATTTAATCGTTGATTTATTTATAAAAATCTACATAATATACCTGCTTATGTTGGTATCCATGTAAAAATACATTAATCCATACTTAATCATCTTTTATTTCTTCTCTTACTCTTTTATTTGTCATTTGGACTCACTCCAAATGATGATAGCTAAAAATGTGAGCTTCCTACTAATAAATGTAATCTAAAACAATATATTTACCTTTAAACGAGGTACATATCTATATTTGCCTATAGAATTATGATGATGATGTCTTCTTTTTAATGGGTGCATTTAATTTGGCACTTTTGATATTTGTATATACATAAACATACAAGTTATATCTTATATGAATGTACATTAAATATCCTTTTTCTTCTCCTTCTTTGTTTCTTTTCTATTTTTCTCCTTGCCAAAATGAATTTTGATACCTTGCAAACTCTCAATAATTGCTGTTTTTTGCAAAAGAAAGAATTATTGACTAGTTTACGTTAGCATATAACGTAATTTATATTATAAATTAAAAAAAGAGACACTTTCGATAAAATATCTAAGCTTTCATACAATTTCAACTACAGTTGTGAATTCCAAGCTATTATTATGGTGTGCAATATGTTAGTAGTTGGGAAGATGAGTCGGATTTTTTATTCCCCAAGGCAGTTTTAATTATCATTTAACGATTGAAGAGACAACCTTTCCGTATAAAGTGAGTTTGCTTATGAATGTTGGAGAGTAACTCTCATGATTTGTTTGGTAGTTATAAGTGTGAATACTTGATGGAATCAGAGTAGAATTGAAGACTTTACTTTTAGATTCAATCCTACCTTTGTCATTGTTAGATAGGGAGTAGGATTTGTAATTTTTTTTCCTCCTACATTGGTGCTTGTAGCTAATTTAACCAAATCTAATGACGGTTAAGTTGCTCTCCTCAAAAAAATTATAATAATCAAATTTTTAGTGTCTCATTTTTTACTTACCGATAGTGATTTGTTATTGTATCTCTAAATTTAACTCAATCACGTCATACGTATCATATTTGAATCATCAATTTTAGCAGTTTGACAATTTTTTGACACAAAAATGTCATTGATGCAATTACAAATAGGATAGGCACTCTGTAGAACACAAAACCTTTGCCTAAAACCAAATCGAGTGATGTATCTCAACTTGTTCCAAATTTTTGGTCGATTATGCAGTTTTTACATTTTGTTTTACATTAACCTTAACCTTACAAGAATTATTACCTTCTTACTGTGTCAAAATATAATTTTCGCACCAAGTTTGATCCAAATCGATGGATTAAATTTGGCGTCAGCCTGAAAACTTTATTTTTGAGCATGTGATAGAGATCACCTCTCACTCCAGCAATCCATCATTCATTAACGACATCAGATTCACGATCCACTTCATCTCAATCATAAAGAAAACTATATTTTTCTATATTGAACTTCATTGATCGAACAATATTTTACCATTTGTAACCCTGGTAAACTTTCCTTGTTTGCAAAAATCAAGGATTTGTAGTATTTGAAACTTTAACTTCAAATTAACAGCTTTCGTAAAAGTTCAATGGATCTAATTTTGGTTGTTTTTTTTTTGACCAGGATAAGGATTGTATTATAAGATGTGACCTGATGGATTGTTTAAGTAAGCAACAAGGGTGAGGTTACTCTTTGTGGAACACGATGGGTTTTGACCTTTTACAACATCTTAGGTATACTTTTCAACGATATTAAACATACTAAACTGTGCTCTTGGGGTATTCCATGAAGTTCTTCTTTGCATTATAACAGTAATTTGTGTAATTTTTTTCTTATTTATTTCACCTTAACACTAATTGTTTAATAAATATAGGGAACAAATATTATACAAAATATGTTCTTAATAGAAAAATATTACTTCTTCAAAAAATACATTTTTTATATTTGCTTTAAATTAATTTTGATAAGTTTTAACTCAGTTCTAATATATCCAATTCACCACTAGTTAAGTTCCTCACTTATCATACATTTTACTTTTGAAATCAACTATTGAAAGTTTTCTGTTTCTTTTATGTTTATCTGCATAAAAAGTTTATAATAAATCTTATCACAACCAAAGACTCTGTAAAAATGCATTTTTCTCCCTCTTTTCCCTTATTCCAAATAAAAGCATGCAGAAAACGATGATGAAGAGGCATTTCAAATATCATGAGTTACGGTCATAAAAAATGGCTTTCTACCTTATCGGACCTATCTAACCATGTAAGTAGGGAGTTATAGTATGTAAACATACAAGATAATTATACCTATGATTCCTAATATCTATATTAGGCCTAACCTTAGTACAACATAAATAGTCTGAGCATTTTATTCCTTCTACTCTTTTGGAAGGCGTTATTGCCTTTCTCCTTTCCATTTGCAAAGATCGTTCAAATAAATCAAAGCCATTATTTTGCTTTTTACTTGATTATTATTTTTTTCCCCTCTTTTTTTCTCGTTTTGGCAAATGACACCATTGGTCTTTATTAGTAAAAGTAATTGAAGGGATTTCCATGGCTTTATTTTCAAGTATCATATGGATGTAAACTTGAAAGAAATAAAAATAAGTCTCATTACTGATGGCTTGTAATAAGAAAAAGTTTGCAAAAAATATTTGTTTAGTATTAATATGTTGACAATGAAATTATGAAGGATTACTTATGTTAAAGGAGGAAGAGTGATCTAGTGCATGTGTGAGCTGCTGGAACCTTGCCAGAGACATGCTCATCAATTTCAACATCTGTTAACAATCAATTGCACTTTTTACTTATCATGTGATCCCTCAACACAAAAGCAAGCTAGAATACAGGGTCGATCTTATGTAGTGGTACACTTAATTAAATTTTTTTATGAATCAGAAATTTATTGATCCATTGTCTTCTAGCTCGGTGAAAAAAATTATTGTGACATAAGATTCCTTCATTGAATTTTCGACTCAATTAAAAACAAAACAAACGAGAAAGAGTAAAATAGAGCAACAAAATAGAGAAATTTCGATGATTATTTCATTTTGTATGTCCCAATGGCCATACACAAGGCTCAATGCAGATACTTACATCGAACTTCTAGATAAGAAAATTGCTACCTTGAGACCGAAAAAAGTTCGGGTACAACATTGCTTTCTCTTAAGAAGGAGCTCCGTGCCATTGCACCAGTAAGCCCCAGGCCTTCCCGAGAGACAACTTTCCGAACTTTTGGGGCCCCTTCATGAGGCTACCAAGCTCGAGTCTTACTACATTGTCAAGGCTGCAAGGGAATTATGCCTCATATTGAGGCAATTATTAGAGGTACCTCATTTATTGAATAAACGTTTTACTAAGCACTATTTGCAAATGATTTTTTTAGATAAGTATTATATTAAACAGGAGATGAGATCAACTTTATAATGACTCCCAAAACTGAGTCTTGATTACATTTTTAGGTTCTCTTCAGTAAATTACTACCGTCTATTTATATCAACAATATATTTTGATGCTTCCTTTGCGTGCACAAAAAATTATTGTCGGAATAAAATAATTATAAATTGATATTATTCTGCCACGAGACAGCACCACTCTCTGCTGCGTTGTTCACAAACTAAAATGAGTAAAGGCAGTTCATGCCTTATTGATTGTATTTAGATTTTTGATCTATTAAATCTGGATATCTCATGAATTTATAAAAAAAAATTCTGGACGATTTGCTCATTCCCTCGATTTTTGGTAATATAGTTTTGAAGAATATATATGCATATTGTCTATAAGCTGCAACTTGTCCTAATGTTTTGTCTGAAAAAAACTTTATTTAGTAACAAAATGGAATATTTTAATTAGCAACTATCAATTGATAGTTCAATTTTTTTTAAATTTATTTATTCTACTTTTAAACGTGATATTTGTAGAGCAATAAATTATACTCATAATACTTACTGATTATTAATTGTCATAAAAATAGTCAAGGATTACTTTTTCGATGTATCAACTATGTAAGGAATATTCAATTATTGCGAATCTTAATCAGACAATTTGTCAAAGTTTCAACTTTAAAAGTATGTATCTCATTTTTGCGTTGCAATTTGCATAATATTCTTATACAAGTTACCACTTGTACACATCATATATATACACACACATGTATATATCAGTATCTATTATAATAATTTATTAAAAAAACCTTAAACATGGACATTTTCTTCACTATAACTATGAAAATAAAAGGGAAAAAACATCCGACCATCTCCTTGATTAAAACACTTTGTATTTGTTCTAAGTATTTAATTAAAACAACAACAATTGAAATAATTAATCATTCCTTGGTTGCTGTTTTTATATACATATATGTATGCAAAAATACGATGTTTGTGTGTTTATCTATGTCTAAATATATTAAGTTTTTTCTCTTGAGATACTCTTTTCCCGGGATCTCACATATACAGACAATTTCAGGGAAATATATATGAATATATATATTTTCTTAATGATCCTGTAAGTGTTCAGCTGGAATTACACTGATTAAGTATAAGTAAACATTATAGTATTACAATTATTCCATTGGATCTAGGAATCTTCCTTTAAATTCATATACATAACTTATATTTCCTTCTATAGAAAAAACGAAGTTTTGAACCTATGCATATCGAGTGCAAGAGAATAATTTATACCAAGTGCGTTCTCCATTGAGCTACAACGTTCCATAAATATTTCTTGTCCTGTCAAATCCCGCATTTTAACTTTTCCGAAACAATAGGTGAAATCAAAACCAACAATATTTGCAAAACAAAATCTTAAATATCCCAAAATTATATACTTTATATCGTAATTTCGGATTTCATCAAAATCTACAAAGATATTTTTTTATAAAAAAATAGTTCCTTAATAAGTTAAAATTCTCAATTTTTTATTATTTTTTTACATCTTTGAAATGAAAAGAAAATTTAAAAAGACAACCAACTTACTGTAAGTCGGAAGGATATAATTGTTCCATTATAAAAGTTTTATTTGATTGGGTTTAGTGATGTATTGTACAACTATGTATAAAACACACAGTTCCACCAAACATTAGTATGTTAATCACTTACTATTTAATTTTAAGCTTTATCTCGAATGACAATAGAATTTAAAAAAACGGTCCATGAGATCTAAAAACATATTTGTGCAAAATTAGTGATCGTGATAAAAATGGAAAAAATGAGAATTGAAAATTATATGGATAATACTAGCGAAAAGTTTACTATTTCTTCTGATAGTATAAAAAAAACTTGAATTTTAGAGTATGAATTAGAATCCTAACAGGATTCCTCACTTTAAAAATATATTTCCCGGGAAATAAGAAATTTTTATTTATGTATATCTATACATTTATGCAAGATTATTTTAATTACGACTACTATTTTTCATTGTTTGCAAAAAGAAAAGGAAAGATAGATTATTTTGGGCTCCATACCGAGTATACATATATTTATACTAAATACTAGCTATTTCTTATAAATTAGTATATAAAAAATTTCATATTTTGTGTAAAGATATTTTAAGTTAAACTGAATCATCGTCTCCTAATAATTTGAAAACCTTGTTAAAAAGTTTATATGCTGTTTTTTTAGGATTACATACTTTCTTGCTATGGTAGACACATATATTGTTTGTAAGGCATGAACGTATGTACTATATGCATGTCAAACCCATTAACAAGGTTAAAAAAATGTAGTTTGACCTCATTCTGGGCCAAGAGTCAAACTATTTTTTATGATTTTTATAGTTTTTATCATTCCAAATATGATTCGCAGTAAATTTTCTATTACATAAAGAATTTGTATAAACAAACAAATATTCAGGGAAGTTCTTCACAAGATGATTTTTCTCAAACCAGAAAACATTTTGTTAGCAAATAGCGAGATATATCCATGTAAAACGCAGTTAAAATGTTGGCTATACGGTAGGGCCGTCATTTTTCAGGCTATATAACACAGTTATACAGCTAGTATATGACTCATACTTGTACAAGCAGGCCAAAAATAAAACTAAATTACTTTGTTGCTAATCTACAATATTGATCAAAACTTTTTGAATTTGACTAAAGTAAACGAACATAGTATGGTTATAAGAGTTTAAAAAATGAATTCACAAACACAATTGGAAAATATTTTCCACTCTCCCTTAAGCTCAAAAGAGCCCAAAGGAGACTGCGGCCATTGTACCAAGGTACAATGACTTACCTTGGTTCAAAACCAATAACCTAAGAGTAATTATTTGAGGCAGCGTGATGGAGCTTTCTACCACACAGCAAAAAAGAACATGGGTATTCTACAGTCTAAATTTATAGGCCTCCAACTTTGGGACTCCAACATCTCCCGACTTCAATCCTCTTGGCTATTATTGGTGGAGTATTGTGGATAAAAAGTCTAATAAACTTTACCAAAACCACCTTTACCTCTTTCAATTTCTGAAATAGTTGTTATTGAACTCACAATCTACAAATTTTCAAAATAAAAGTCTAATACATTATAAAAATATGACTGTGAAACAATTTTTTGAGTTTATTCGAGTATATTTTCGGCCACAATATACTTTTTTTTCATATATATTCAGCACTTAATATGAGTGGTTTTTTCTCAGTTATTGACCCCTAGCAGGAAGGTATCAATAAAATTATACGGAACGACGTAGTTCAATAGTCAATGAACTCGGGTAGAAATTATTATCTTGAACTCAATGTGCGTAGGTTCGCACCACGGTTGTTCCTAGAGAAGGAAATATACTTTATGTATATGGACTTCAAAGAAGATTCCTACATCAGATGGAGTAAATTTAATACTATAATTTATACTTAATTAGTTCAACTCCATCTGTCCAATTAAAGGAACATTTAAATAAAATACACATTTCAAAAGCTATATTTTAACTATTTATATGCTAAGTAAAAGCATTGAAATTTGTGTTGAATATTTCGGATTTTTCATTCCATTTGCTTAAATGACATCTTCTAACGATTGTTCCAATCACCTTAAATTAAATATCACTTCAATTTAATGTTACGTTTATTATGTCTATAACTATTTCAAACCAAATATGAAATTCATATATCCGGATGATAACTCTAACGACATATAAAATCATTATTTTTAACAATTCTATTCATTTAACACTCGTAAATATCAATTAAAATACTAAAAATACTTGTATAACTTTTCTGATGAAATAATCTTAACAACGTGAGTTTGGGATTTTATCTAAATATAATTTCTTATTCTTATAGTAAAGAAATTAATATTTATTTTCTGTTATAATTTCTATGAAATATTCCTTACTTTGAGCGAATTGCAAAAGTTAAATTAGTATCCATCAGTTTACTGTGCGGTTGCATGTTATATTAATAGCTACCATATCATAATTATTTAGCTACCGTTGTATGCCTCAGTTTTCAAATTGAAGAATAAAGATTCTGAGAAATCTGAAGGAAAAATATAGAATCAACTTTTAAGCAAAAAGTTAATTAAATTAACTAAATCTCGATTGAAAAGTTATAAATACGAATAAATTATAAATAATACATTATTTACATAAATAAAAGATTTTATATAAGTGGATTTATTGTTTCAAGAGTATACTGAAAAGTATTGACTGTAAATTCAATAAAGGAGGAATAAGCATTTTTATCAATATCGGGGGTATAATATCCCAGTTTGCTAACATAGGGATGATAAATATTTTAAATTCCTGTAATACAGTATTATCTTTTGTGATGAGACGATTCCAAAAAAATCAATCCCCATGCTGATTCCAATTCTTAAATATTTTAGATAATACTTAAAAAAACTGAGGCTTGTTTATCCAAAAAAAAAAAAAAAAAAAAATAACCATTTAATTTTGAAAAAAAAACATATAAATTTTAAAAAATTTCACTAAACTATGGTTATTCTCAAAAAAATCCCAGCTATTCACAAAAAATTAATTTGTTTGAATAAAAACTTCCCAAATCCACAGTTGTTCACAGAAAATAATTTTTTTTTCTCAAATATCCCCAGTTGCTCTCAGAAAATAAATTTTTGGGAGAAAAAATTTACAAAATACATAGTTATTTCATAGAAAATTAATTTATTAGGAAAAAATATATGAAAAACAAGATTTAATATAAAATATTAAACTTTTACTAAAAAAGCAATAATTCCTTAAAATTGGGGGGCTTAGTTGTTTTGTTTTTCTCCATAACTTAGAAAAGTAATAAATAATAATCGGAATAACAAATTTAACACTATTTCCCCGATACCGATCCCAATTCGATGAAAAACACCCAATTCTCTGATTCTGATTAATCGTCCCATCACTTACACATTTTTTTATTCGTGTAATCCAACATAATCATAAAACTGTTCAGAGTATATACTAATCACTTTTACCAATAACATCTTCAAATTAAAACAATCAGTCTAAAAGGATTATGTTCAGGCTGGAAATATTCTATCTTTTCTATGAGCTAGCAAATTAGTTATTTTTTGATATAATTCAATTTTAATTTAATCTATTTTGTTCCAAACCTTCTCCCGTTTCAGTACAAAATACATTTTGTAGATGCAAAATAAAAAAACAATGCATTAAAACATTAACAACCATCAAAAAAACTAAATTATGACATATCCGTTTAATGGTTATTTTGTGGAAAGAGGAGAAAAACAACTTTATATACGCAAGATTTGCTATTTTAAAAAGGCCTCATTAAATTGAATAAATGTAATACTGCATCGCATCTTCATTTGTGTTAAAATAAATGAATCTAATTTATAATGATACAAATTATATTTAACCCTTCATTACTTCTCTTCAAATCCTAACATGAGTACTTTCCTGGGGTGTTTATCTACTCTAGTATTAATATGGATATTTTAGAAAGATAAAAATGCATTAGTTTCTTTGTAATTGTGATAAAGAATACCATACATATCGGAGAACAAATTGAATACTTTTTAACACCAATACTAATTAAATCATCATCTAAAACAGTTGATGGAGAAAATAACCAAAAAATGGCATATCTAACTTCTCTTTCAATCTCATTTTTCATATTTACTTTTAGAGTCCATAAGCCATAACAAAAATATTCTTCAAAACTTTTATTATTTTATTCAATAATTTGTTCATCTCTCAAAAGCAAATAAATTTTGAGGAAAATAAGGATACAGAATGTACAATTGTCCTTTAAATTATTCTTGCACTAGTCAATTTTTGTGAAGTATGTTTATGGGTCGTATGTGTCCAACAAATAAAAAAATAACAACACCAATCATATCTCGAATCTCTTAATTTTATGTATATTTTGTTTAAGGCTAACCAAAAGATTAAATGTTCAAAATTATTCATACCTCTAACAATATCCCATCAAAAATGTTGATATCGGATTAATCTTTGTCTCAAAGTTATTTCTGATCTCATTATGGAATAAATATCTTTTTTATTGAACAAATGTTAATATCATGTAAACATAATGAAAAATAGTATATTTCTATTGGTAAAAACCAAGAGCATTATAAACAAGCACAGAATCACCTAAATGGGCGTAAAGGAAATCTATTAGGCCCTCCAAATTTGCAAAAAAAAACTATATTGAGAGGTCAACAACAAAACCCAAACCACAACTAAAGCCCTAATAGATACTTCTGACCAGCCAGGGACAAAGAAGCGAGTCTTGCATACAGGAGGTCTTCAGGAATGTATGCCTTGTAAGACGCCGATGATCGTGCAATAAATACGTACACACTCGACCAGCCTTTGCTAGAGGTTATCTGAAGCAAGATCTCGATTTTTGAAAACCATCCTTTCACCTGATTACTCGGCATTTCTTTACAGACCAGACTAAAAAATCATAAAGTTAATAATGCATAATTTTGAAGATTATTAAGAATTTACATATAAATTTGAGGAAAATCCTGATGCACACAAGATGTTACTATGATATTTCAGTCTTTTGGATCTAAGGAAGTAAAGGAGTGTTAAATATCCTAAAAATATGAAACAGCGTGGCCTTTGATTAATGGTTGGAAAGTACTTAATACACACAACCATGATCACATATCACCATAGACAAAAAAAAAGAGTGATTACTCTTTTTCTATTTTTGGCAGAGGATAAATAAATGTTTAATTAAGAAATACTAAATATGAAGGACAAACTATATTTTAAATGTTTTATGTAACATTTATACTTTTTTTTAAATAGAAAAAATATGTTTTTTGCTATTTTACATTCTTCATTATTATATACACTCACAACTATAATTGATTCAATTAGCAAAATATTTAATTTAATTTAAAGCAAGATTTTTAAGTCACTTTCAATTAAAATTAATTTTTTTCACATAGTTATACATATATGTATATTTTGTGTACAAAATGTGATTTTTGTGCATTAGTTGTAACTTGAACAATCTATTTACAATTACGATTTCTACGCCTTACTATCCTTTATTTAATTAGATCATTAGTCATTTTATTTTTCAAATTATTTTTTAATGTTACCATTTCATTTTGATAGATTCAATTACAAATCATATTATTGTGGGAATTTTAACTTTACTATGTGTAATAGAATCCGCATCATCTATCAGTAATTACCAGAATAGTAAATAATTACAACATTATAAATATATTGATAATTCAAGAAATATTCAATTATTGCATTAACCTCATCAAAAGTATACAAAATACTCATTTAGTGTAATTTATTCCATCTTTGTTTGCAACTTGTACGATTAGCTTATAAGGCGTATCAATTGTGTAAAATTGCATGTTTTACAAGACCATCAAGGGGAGTAATATAACCTAAACATGTACTAATATACTATATAGGCTGCCCACAAGGTTTTATATTGCTCGTGCGAGATTTTTAGCAATCTTTTTATGAACTCCAAGGAAAGATACATCCAGTATAGGTTGACAACTTTGTCACTCATTCTAAATTAATCCTACAAGAAGATAAAAAGTGTACATTCTGAGAAATGGCCATTGAGACCTCACAGTATTTATTTTTTGACTTTTATAAATTGAAAAATATATAAAAGTACGTGGCTTGTGATAATATTTTATTGACGATTAGACTATTTTGAAATAAATTTTATTATCAGCAATGTACAGTTAGTAATTTATGCTAGCCTCTTAGACCGGTAAAAGGTCCCCCCTGGAGCTTCATGGATTAAATTTTGGACCTATAGGCGGTGTTTGACGAAAGCGGAGTAGAACTAAAATTATAATAGTGTTATTATTTATAATTCCTGCGTAAGATCAACCGGATTTTCTTTTCAGAACATTTTACATTTAAATGGTTAAATTAATAATTTTATGATTGATAATATATTTCCGTTTATGTGATTGACAAAAGAAAATAAATAGGTTTGCAACAAAATAAAAATATATGGAGAAATGCCTAATTTACTTTTCTAAAATCGTATACCATTGATATATTTCGATCAATTACCATAAGCTTTGCATTAAAATTTCTGAGAATAGTTGAGATACCTAAAAATGTTAACTTGATTTATGAAACTTAATTTGGCCTTGATCAAACTATCAAATCCAATCTATTAATGTATAATTCTTTGTTTGTGACGATGAATTCTTACTGGTTTAAGTTCAATCTCTTCCACCTACAGTGGATGAATCATAATAATTCCATGATAAAAATTTACTATAGTCATTTAGTAGTAAAAGTGGTATCGAAGCTCAATTTTTAGAGATATTAAATTTGCTTGTTTATGTG